>NW_026622808.1:27910403-28170274 GCF_023065955.2 Ursus arctos
CCCCCCTGCTCACGCTCTTGCACACGGTCTCTATCTCAAACAAATAAAATCCTTATTTATTTTTATTTTTTTAAAGATTTTTATTTGTTTATTTGAGAAAGAGTGAGAGCAAGAGAGCGCAAGCACACACAGAAGGAGAGGGAGAGGGAGAAGCAGACTCCCAGCTGAGCAGGGAGCCCAATGTGGGGCTCGATCCCAGGACCCCAGGATCGTGACCTGAACCGAAGGCGGAGGATTTTTTTTTTTTAAGATTTTATTTATTTATTTGACAGAGATAGAGACAGCCAGTGAGAGAGGGAACACAAGCAGGGGGAGTGGGAGAGGAAGAAGCAGGCTCATAGCGGAGGAGCCTGATGTGGGGCTCGATCCCACAACGCCGGGATCACGCCTTGAGCCGAAGGCAGACGTTTAACCGCTGTGCCACCCAGGCGCCCCGAAGGCAGAGGATTTTTTAAAAGATTTAAAATCTTTTTAAAGAAGGAAAATTTTATTTTATATATTTTATTACTTGTTTAGTAAAAACTCAGTCATGAGACCCTTCAGATGTATATCAGAGGACCATATGCTTAGAGGATGATTGCTAACACGTATCTTGGAGGGGCGTAGAGATAAAGGAGACTTACAGGATCCTGGAGGTCGGGATAATGTTAATGATAATGATAATGTTTTGCCCTTAGCCAAGTATTAACATTGAGGCAGTTGAGTTCCTAGAGGAAGGTCACTCTGCCTGTTTCAAGGACTTGTTAATGGGCTGTAAGTATAAGGCACTTTAATGTTTTCTTTTGCCCTTGTTCTCCACATCATTGAGCACCTTTTCACATACCTGTTGGCCATCTTTACGTCTTCTTTGGAAAAATATCTGTTCAGATCCTCTGCCCATTTTTTAATTGGGTTTTTAAAAATCGTTGAGTTATAGGAGTTCTTTATATATTTTGGATATTAACCCCTTATTGGACATATGATTTGCAAATATCTTCTCCTGTCCTGTAGGTTGCTTTTTCATTTTGATGATGGTTTCCTTTGCTGTGCAGTTTGATATAGTCCAACTTGTTTACTTTTGCTTTTGTTTCTCTTGCCTTTGGAGTCAGTCCCACAAACACATCTCTAAGACTGCTGTCAAGAGTCTACCACTTATGTTTTCTTCTAGGAATTTTATGGTTTCAGGTCTTAAATTCAGATCTTTAATAATCCATTTTGAGTTAATTTTTGTCTATGGCATAAGATAGTGGTTTAGTTTCATTCTCCTGCATGTGGCTGTCCAGTTTTCCCAGCACCATTGATTGAAGAGACTTTCCTTTCTCCATTGAAAGTTCTTGGCTCCTTTTTCATAAATGAACTGTTCGTATATGTATAGGTTTATTTCTGGGCTCTTAATTCTGTTCCATGATCTGTGTGTCTGTTTTTATGCCAACACCATACTGTTTTGATCACTATAGCTTTGTAGTATAATTTGAAATCAAGGAGCATGGGGAGCCTGGGTGGGTCAGTAGGTTAAGTGTCTGCTTTCCGCTCATGTTGTGATCTCTGGGTCCTGGGATTGAGCCCCTCAGGCTTCCTGCTCAGCAGGGAGTCTGCTTCTCTCTCTCTCTCTCTCTCTCCCTCTGCCCCTCCCAACCACTCACTCTCTCTCTCTCTCAAATAAATAAATAAAATCTTTAAAAAAATGAAATCAAGGAGCATGATACCTCTAGCTTTTTTCCTATTTCTCAAGATTGCTTTTAGCATTACATAATGATAAAAGGGCTATTAGCAAAAAGATATAACATTTATAAACATATATACATATATATGGCACCTGGGTGGCTCAGTGAGTTGAGCAGCCGACTCTTGGTTTCTGCTCAGGTCATGATCTTGGTATTGTGAGATTGAGCCCTGTGTGGAGTCTGTGTGGAGTCTGCTTGGGATTCTCTCCCTTTCTCTCCCTCCTCCTTTGCCCCTCTCCTCATTCTCTCTCTCTCAAATAAATGAATAAAATCTTTAAAAAAAGAAGCATCAAAATATATAAAACAGATATTAACAGACCTAAAGGGAGAATTTGACAGTGATACAATAATAGTAGGGGGCTTTAACACCCCCTTCACCTCGTGGGATAGGTCATTCTGACAGAAAACCAATAAGGAAACAGTGGCCTTAAGCGACACATTAGACCAGATGAACTTAACATACATTTATAGAACATTCCAGATCACATGTTAGGCCACAAACAAGTCTCCATAAATTCAAGAAGACTGAAATCATATCAAGCATCTCTTCTAACCACCATGTTATAAAACCAGAAATCAATTACAAGAAGAAAACTGGGAAAACCACAAAAATGTGGAGATTCAACAGGTTGTTGCTGAACAAAACAATAGGTCATCAAATAAATCAAAGGAGAAAAAAATTACCTAGAGACAAATGAAAATAGAAATACAATGTACCAAAATCTAGGGGATGTAGCCAAAGGGGTTCTAAGAGGGAAGTTCATAGCAATACAGGCTCTCCTCTAAAAACAAACCCAAAAAATCATGAATAAACAATCTAACTTAACACCCAAAGGAACTAGAAAAAGAAAAGCGAACAAAGCCTAAAATTAGTAGAAGGAAGGAAATCATAAAGATCAGCGTGGAAATAAATGACTAGAGACTAAAAAGACAATAGAAAAGTTCAATGAAACGAAGAGCTAGTTACTTAAAAAGATAAACAACATTTGCCAATCTTTGGCTTGACCAACCAAAAATGGGGGTAGTTAGTGTTTCATGGGGACAGAGTTTCAGTCTGACATGAGGAGAAAGTTCTATGGATGGAGACTGGTGATGGCCACACAACAATGCAAATGTGTTTAATGCCACTGAACTGTGCACTTCAACATGGTTAAAATGGATGTGATTTATATTTTACTCCAAATTAAGAGGGGGGAAAAAGGTTCTAGAGTCTTCAAGTATCAGATTCCTAGAATTTGGGGATTTTAGGGACAGTAACCTTCGAGCATGTCCCTCTGAGCATATTCTGGGCTCTGACCAAGGCCAGCAGCCTTGTCCATGGCACCCTCTTCTCAGTGGGTTGGCCAGACCCTGGCAGAAGCTCTGGTTGGACCATGCTGGGTGTGTCGGTTACGGGCTTGCCACAACAAGCAAGACACATATCATTGGGACAAGAAGGGGCTTGTTTGTATTGGGTTCAGGGAAGGATAATTTTGCTCTGGATTTGCCCCAAACAGGAAGGTGGGGGGAATGACTCTCTGTTTGGGCATCTCGATTTTTGTCTAGGAGACAGGAGGAATGGGGTGACGTGGCAGCTGTAACTGTAAATGACAATTGTTCCTGGTAGCCAGGAAGGGGGATTTTTGGCCATTTTTGTGGTTTATAGGGTGTTCTTGTTTTTCTCTGTGCTCAGATACGGTTATGAAAAGGTCTTTTTCGCCTGGGTGGTTCAGTCAGTTAAGCATCTGCCTTCAGCTCAGGTCATGATCCCAGGGTCCTGGGATCACATCCCATGTCAGGTTCCCTGCTCAGTGGGGAGTCTGCTTCTCCCTCTCCCTCTGCCCTTTTCCCTGTTCGTACTCTTGCTCTCTCTTACTCTCTCTCTCAAATAAATAAATAAAATCAAAAGAGGGGTGGCTGGGTAACTCAGTCATTAAGCATCTGCCTTCAGCTCAGGGCATGATCCTGGAGTCCTGGATCGAGCCCCGCATCGGGCTCCTCTGCTGGGAGCCTGCTTCTTCCTCTCCCACTCCCCCTGCTTGTGTTCCCTCTCTTGCTGGCTGTCTCTCTCTCTGTCAAATAAATAAATAAATAAATAAATAAATAAAATCTTTAAAAAGAGAGAGAGAGAGAAAAGGGTTTTTCCCCCTAGTTTTTATTTTGAAATGATTAAAGACCCAGAAGAAGTGGCAAAGATAGTACAGAGTGGTTCCCTGTACTGATCACAAAGCTACCATGAAAAATAACATCCTAGGTAACTTAAGGACATTCTCAAAACCAGGAAGTGTTGACAAAATAAATCATACACACACACACACACACATATATATAGTGTTTGCATTTTGCATTAAGTAAAAACATGGCAAAGAAATTGGGGCGCCTGGGTGGTGCAGTCGTTAAGCGTCTGCCTTCGGCTCAGGGCGTGATCCCAGCGTTCTGGGATCGAGCCCCACATCAGACTCCTCTGCTGGGAGCCTGCTTCTTCCTCTCCCACCCACCCCCCCGCTTGTGTTCCCTCTCTGCTGGCTGTCCCTGTCAAATAAATAAATAAAATCTTAAAAAAAAAAAAAAGAAAGAAAGAAAGGCACGTTACAATGAAGTTTAATGACCAGCGTTTTCTCTTTCTTCCTTAGAAACAGACTTCCTTTTCCATGGCTGCCGCATCTGATGACCACACACTTAGCAGCTGAAATTTCTTATCTCTGACTTTCTGTGGGTCCAGAGTCCAGGTACAGCATAGCGCAACTGGGGTTTGCGCTCAGGGTCTGACAGTGCCGAAGTCAAGGCAAAATTCAGCGGCATTTGATACAACCATCACCTCCGTTTAGTTCCAGAACATTCCCATCCGACCAAAAGGAGACGCCCATCCCCATGAGCAGGCACTCCCCCAGCCCCTGGCAGCCACCAGTCTGCTTTCTGTCTCCACGGATCGGCCTGTTCCAGACATTTCATATACATGGGCTCCTACAACGTGTGGCCTTTTGAGTCTGGCTCCACTCACTCAGGATGATGTGTTCCATGTTCTTCCATACCAAAACGTGTGTCCGAGCTTCATTGCTTTTTACGGCCGAAGAATATTCCACTGTATAGATGAACCACATTTTGTTCATCCATTCATCTGTTTGTGGGCATCTGGGTTGTTTCCATTTTTCGACAACTGTCCTCAGTGCTGTTATAAACAGGTATGAACAGGTTTTTGTGTCCTTTAGCCATTTTTTTAAAAAGATTTTATTTATTTATTCGACAGAGATAGAGACAGCCAGCGAGAGAGGGAACACAAGCAGGGGGAGTGGTAGAGGAAGAAGCAGGCTCATAGTGGAGGAGCCTGATATGGGGCTCGATCCCATAACGCCGGGATCACACCCTGAGCCGAAGGCAGACGCTTAACCGCTGTGCCACCCAGGCGCCCCTCCTTTAGCCATTTTTGTCCCATTTGCTGGAGCAGACACTCTGAGAACAGGCACAGAAAGGCAATGATATTCAGCTTTAAAGTTTCCCAAGTGAGGAGGAAAAGGGAGAAAGACAGAAGAAAGAAGTGCGGGGAGTCATCTTCAGACCTGACATTTCCACTGTCAAAGGATCATTAGAATCCTTAGGGGGTGAAGTTTCGGTGGAGGAAAATCCATTTGGCACATGCACGCACGCACAAAACAGAGCCACTACACTCAGTTTAAAACACTAATTTAGGTCCTTGACAACCTCATCAAGCCCTAGATCGCAGAGCCAGCACTTATTACAGACGCCCCGAGGTCTGAAACAAACAAAGGGGTGTATCCTATGTTTGGCCAAAGGCTCTATTTAGACAGATGCAACAGATGATCTCTTTGTGACAGTTTTTTTTTCTGTTTCTAGATCCCCGTCCAATGAAAGTCCCCATAGTGGCCACTGCAGTTCTAAACTGCATTCCAAATTGTCCCTGGTGGGGACAGCAGAGAGAGCCGTGTCCGAGTTAGCCTGATGGAAATATGAAAGACACGGGTGCTTGGCCCGGAAGAGGGGCAGCTTTTGATGGAGAAGGGTTAGCGCAACTTCGGGACTTTGCTAGAGGCCGGCCGATACCCATCAGAGGCCGGATGCACCCCCTGGCTCCAGGCAGATAGAGCTAAAAAAGCAGTTCTCAGAGACACAAAGATAGGATCGGTTGGAGGAGATGACCTTTTAGGGTTTTCTTTTTTCTCTTTAAGATTTCGGAACAGTGAAAAGTTTGTCCAAAGTATGCCGGTCCAAGCACCTCAGCCACCAGCGCTGAGTCAAGGGTGACTTACTGGGCCTCAGCCTCTCCTCTCCCAACAGACCTTTCCTCTCACGGGACTCACAACCCTCAAGGCACTTGTCACGAGGGGATGGTGGTCCCGCAAAGTATGTTCACCTCCCGACCCCCAGAACGGCAACTTATTTGGAAATAGGGCCTCTGTAGGTATGATTAAGGTAAGGATCTCGAGATGAGATCATCCTGGATTTAGGGTGGGCCCTAAGTCCAATGACAAGCGTCTTTATAAGAGACACAAGAGGACAGGTGAAGAAGGAGACAGAGATTGCAGTGATGTGGTCACAAGCTGAGGGACGCCTGGGGCTACCGGAAGGCGGAAAAGGCAAGGAAAGATGCTTCCCAAGAGTGCTTGGAGGGGCCCAGGTGGGGGCAGTGAGGTCATGGGGGACCTCCATCCCTATTAACTCCTTTCAGCCAAAAACCACCAGAAACACACTCGTAGTCAAAGTTGGGTGGATTGGCTTCTTGAGACGGCGCTCCGTGGAGCATCTTGGAAAGAGGGTAGTAAGAGGGGCTTGTCATGAAGCTGGGGTTTATGTTAGGTGACTTGAGGGGACTCAAGGATGTAGGGACAATTCTCTACTTATTTTGATACTTTTTACCTAGGAGTCAGGGGAACCAAGTGGGGCCAACGCTGTGATTGGTGAGAAGGAGCTGTGACTCATGTTAGCCAGGGGACAGATGGAGAGGTTTGGCCCTTTCTGTGGTTTGGATCATGCCCTTGTATTTGTCTGTGGTCAGATCAACCAGAGGGGTCTTGTTTTTGTCTTGCTCCATGCTGGCCAGAGCGGCCTCTTCTGATATTGATGTTCTGTGGGATTACGTTCAACAGGAGAGCACCGTGGCTTAGCTGTGGACACTGGGCCAACTCCCAGCTGGCCAAGGTCAGGGTCAGCTTGCTTCTTTCTCACTTTACACTCATCACCCAGCCTTTGCACATGCTATTCCCTCTGCTCAGAATGCCTTTCTCACCCTTTCTTCACCCAACTCTGTTTAAATGCCACCTCCTCTGAGAAGGCCTCTTTGCCCAGCCTGCTGGTTTCCATAACCCACTCCCAACGTGGGGAATAGCTTCTGACCATGATTAGGATCATAATTCTTTGTGTGTGACTTCCTGACTGGGAGCTCCAGAAGACCAGGGACCATGTCTGTCTAACTTGTCACTGTGTTCCCAGCACAGGCTCAAAGTAGACACTCAATACTTAGTTGAGAATGTGAGCATCTAAGAGCTACAGAATGTCACAATGATAGAAGCCAAGAGTCCCCAGGCCTGGGAGCCGCACCCTGTAGCAAGGGTGCCTGGTTGGTGGCAAAAGTCACCTTGCAGAAGATTTAGCTTGTTCTGGAACGATTCACTTGACCTACACCTCTGAGTTATGTCAATATGAAGCAAGAGGCTTCCTGCCCCCAGGAAAGTGTGACAAGCAGTCTCTTTTTAAAAATTTTATTATTTTTTTTAAACCTGGCTCTTTACCAGTGGAAGGTTCACTAGGTGTTGGCTTTGCCACCTCCAAACATCTCACGCCCTGATAATGAGCAATGGCAAGCTGACCCTTGAACAACATGGGTGTTTAACTGCATGGGTCCACTTATACAAGGACTTTTTTTTTTTTTTCAATAAATACAGTACAGTTCTGGGGCACCTGGCTGGCTCAGTTGGTAGAGCATGCAACTCTTGATCTCAGGGTCATGAGTTCGAGCCCCACATTGGGGGTAGAGATTACTAATTAGTTAATTAATTAATTAATTTTTAAAAATACAGTACAGTACTATTTTCTCTATCTTCTCTACCTCTACTAGTATTTTCTCTACCTTATCATTTTCTTTTCTTCTTTTTTAAAAAGTGTTCTTTATTCTATTTTTAAAATTTCTTAATTATTTATTTCTCAGAGGGAGAGAGAGAGCACAAGCAGGGGGAGCAGCAGGGAGAGGGAGAAGCAAGCTCCCTGCTGAGCAAGGAGCCTGATGTGGGACTCAATCCCAGGACCCTGGGATCATGACCTGAGCTGAAGGCAGACGCTTAACTGACTGAGCCACCCAGGCATCCCTCTACCTTATGATTTTCTTAATAACATTTCCTTTTCTCTAGCTTATTTTATTGTAAGAATACATTATATAATACATATAACATGCAAAATATATATTAATCAAGTGATTGTTATTGGTAATGCTTCAGGTCAACAATAGATTATAAGCAGTTAAGTTTCTGCGGAGTCAGAAGTTATAGGCAAATCTTTGACTGTGTGGAGGTCAGTGCTCCTAAACCTTGTGTTGTTCAAGGGTCAGTTGTACCTGTTTTATGCTTAGCCTCTTCTTCTTGGTGATAAACACCATTCCAGCTACATAGGCTCCATCCTACAGACATCACAGACGTGGGAGAGGCAGAAAACAAACAGGTCAACAAATGAATAAAGCAAGTTGCTGCTATGACAGAAATATAAAAAGAAAAAAGTCAGCGGATGGCGCACCAACTACTTGCCTAAGTCAGGGACGTCTTTGTCTGGAATGGGTGTTTGGATCAAGGCCTGAAGGAAGTGAGGAGCTGGTTACTGGAAAAGCTGGGAGCAGAGGGAACAGCACTGACAAACCCCCCTGAGGCAGGATCATACCTGGCAATTTGAAGGAAGGGGCCTGGTGTGGCTAGAGCTGAGGGAGAATAGGGAAGAGGAGAGGGACGAGATAAGGAGCTATAAGAATTCTTCTAGGACAGTGGGAACCCACCAGGCTTTAGAGCAGGGACTTCCCAGCAGTGTCACTGGGGTTGCCTTTCCGAGAATGATTCTGTGGTCAACTCATCCTGCCCGAACTGGTCCTAGATCTAAAACCTGCTTCTTTCCCCACAGCCAGGTCCAGTACAACCACCTTCAGACCCCTAGTACTACCATTTTTACAGATGAGGACACTAAGCCTCAGCAAATGAAGAAACTCTAAAGTATAGGTGCCTCCGACAATTTGGCCCTCCAATCCTAACCGTTGAATAAAATAAGCAAGGTGTGTTTGAAGGGAGTGGGTGAGAGTGGAGCAAGTCAGGAAGGACTGGCTACGATCTGAGCTGCTTGCGGTTACATTTCGGCGAAATTCAGTTCCTGGTCTCTCTCTCGGCCTGTTTCGCCACCTGAACCGGGTGGAGTGTGTTAATTTCTCTGCCCCTTTCTCCTGCCCCCTCCCTCCCCAGCTTCGCGGGTGGGAAGCAGAGAGTGTGGACTAGAAGAGCGCCTTCAAAGCGCAAAGTGACAGTAAAGGCATGCGAGGATTCCCCTGGGCTTGGCGCTCTAGGGACCGCGCGTGGACCGTGGGCTCTGGCGCGCCCTGGTGGCAGGGCAACTCCAGCCTGACGCCGCCAGACCACGTGGGAAGTGGAGGCGGCCATATTTCATCCGGGCAATGGCCATCTTGGTAAAGGCAATATTCCAGATTGTAGTTTTTACCCTCCCCTCATAGTTGGCCAATATCTGAAGTGAGGGAAAGGGTGGAGCCTTATAAAATATCCTCTGCTCGAAGAGGGAAAGAAATGGCTGATAACCTCGGCTTGAGTTGGGGGCCAGGGCAACATTTCCCTTACCAAGAGGGCGACAGCGCCGAGACGTAATCAGCACGCGCCTCCGGGAGCTCCGCGCGCAAGCCCCGCGGTGGCGTCACAGATTCGCGACCGGGCCGGCGCTGGGGGAAGGAGGTAGGAGCGGCTGGGGCGCGGGCGGAGCCGGGGTCCGGGGGGGCGGGGTGCGGGTGGGCCCGGCGGGGCGGCTAGGCCTGAGAGCACCCCCCTCCCGGAGGGCTGGAGGCGGGGTGCTCAGAGACAGGGGCACTTTCGGCGTCCAGTCAAGAGGGCTCTCGTAGGGGCTGTGCCCATTTCCCAGAGCAGGCGACTGAGACTTGGAGGAATTGCGTCCTGTCCGAGGCCAGCCAGCTCCGGTCCTGCCTCTGAGCACCTTCCACGCTTGGGGGTAACAGAGCCGGGTGCGGACGCTCCCCAGCCTCTTGCAGTGGGGTCAGGGCTGGGGAGAGGGACGACGGGCAGGGGGAGCTCAGAAGGGGTAGCGGGAGGGCTTCTGGGAAGAGACAGTGTTGAACTTCATCTTCTCTCTTTTACTTTTACATCCAGTCAACCACGTGGGGCTTGATTCCCTCCTAAATGCACACCCCTGCCCATCCAGAGCCACTCCGTGGATCCCTGCCAGAGCTCCCTACTTATCTCACCCCTCCAGTTCACCTCCTCACCAACCCCAGGGCTCTTACCCGCAGATCTGCGCCTCCCGGTGCTAACGCCCTCCCATCTTCTCATCACCGTGGAATACAGATCCCCGCGTCCCAGCCTGCCTCCCCTACAGTCCTGGGGGGCTCGGAGCTCTTCACACTTTTAGGCCTTTTCTTAGATAGCTCCTTCAGGAAGCCCTTTGACACTCCTTAGCCCCCAGCCTGGGTCAGAAACCCCCCTCTAGGTTTCCCCAGCGCCCTGCAAGTCCCCATCACAGTTTTCATGGCAAATTGTCACTCTTACGGTCTGTCTCCCAGCCAGGCTGGCAGTCAGATCCGTGCTGCCTCTTTTCCTCAGCGTCCCACACGTACTAGGTGCTCAGTGCGTGTTTACTGAGTGACAAAAGTGTGTGTGTGAATAAGTATTTACCACACAGAGAAGAAAAGCTGTCTGTATTAGTCAGCTCGGGCTGCCATTAGAAAAATACCAGACTGGGTGGCTTAAACAACAGAAGTTTATTTGCTCGCGGTTCTGGAGGCTAGGAAGTGTAGGATCGAAGTGCCAGCCAATTTGATTCCTGGTGCAGCCAGGCAAGTCTTCCTGTTGCAGAGAGAGCAAGCTGTGGTGTCTTTTGGCTCTTACAAGGACCCACCAGCCGCATTGCATTAGGGCCCCACCCTTATGACTTCACTTAATCTCTGTCATCTCCTCACTGGCCCTGTCTCCAAAGACAGCCACACTGAGGCTTCGGCTTCAACATATTAATATTGAGGGAACATCAACATTTCATCCCGGCCTGAAGAGAGAATCAAAATTGTCCAGTCAGGCTTTGGGATGGAGTTGGGGGTCTTGAGCAGCGGGACGTGGAAGGAGAGGATGCTGGGGCAGAGTCCCTGGGAGTGGGCAGGATTTTCACAGGAGGAGGAAATGGCAGAGCCTGTGTCAGGTGGAGGGCACAGCAAGAGCAAAGGCTCAGAGGCTGGAGAGGGAGCTGAGTGGGAAGAACAGTGAGAAGCCGAGCTTGGACACAACCCAGAGTGTGAAGTCAGTACTGAGGGAACTCTGGAAATAGATGCTTGTTCATTCATTTGCTGAGAACACTTATTGAGCCCCTACTGTACAGGGCCCAGGGACACAGCAGTGACCAAGGTAGTCCTTGCCCTCACAGAGCTCCCAGCCTGCTGAGAAAGATGGCCATTTGTCAGATAATCATATAAATGAACATAAAAGAGCAACCCAAACAAGTGCCTTGGAGAGAAGTTTGTGGTTTGAGAGAGGGCGTCTCAGAGGAGGCTTCCTGAAGGCAGAAACACCTGCCCTAGGCCCTGAAATTTAAGTAGGAGTTAACTGGGTAAAAAGAGGCGTGACGAGCAGCCAGGAGGAGGGCACAGCAAGTGCAAAGGCCCTGAGGTGAGAACCTGCTTGGGATGTTTGAAAAATGGCAGGGAGGCTGGTGTGGCTGCCACCCTTGAGTGAGTGGAAGGTGAGGGGAGAGTAGGGTGGGGGAGTTTCCTAATCTGTAACTTGGACAGTGACTCCCAATTCTTGGTACTCGCCCGGGGATTCCGGGGTGGGGATGTTCTGTTGAGTACATTGTAGACACTCACTAATGAATGCTCGATTTAGGGGCCGAGGAGCAGCTGGGGGAAGTGCGGGATCAGGCTGGCACACCCCCTGTGGCAGCTCATGCATCCTGAGCGGGGAGGGACTGGAACCAACCCTGTATCACCGCTCAGGGGGAGCACTTTGGCTGTGATTGCAGAGCCAGGATTCATCCCTGAGTCTTCTGGGTCCACTGATCTCCCCCACTTTGCCCTGCTCTGCCCCATGGGGCTCTCTCCTCAGTCTCAGCCTAGGCCAAGGGGCCACCCCTTGATGTTAAGTGGGGGGCTCCAGTGGTCTCAGAATCCTGATCTGCACTGATGTTCCCCCAGGAGCCAGCCGGGACCCCGGGGTGGGGCAGTGGTTAGGAGCACAGAGTTGGGATTGAGGGTCTTCATGGGATCTTTGAATATCCTGTGCCCTCTGCCCAAAAGTCCCATCCCTTCATCCTCACAGGGCTGCCTCTGACCCATTCTTCAGGTCTCAGATCTGTTGCCACACCAGCATTGGGAGAATTCACTCAGACACTGTGTATAAAGCAATGAACTCAGTGTGCACAATGGCTGCAAATAGGAGCTGATGTTAGAGTTTCCAGTGGGGCTGTGAGGTGGGAGCCCCCTGCCCCACAAGTCACACAGCTAGGAGGCTGGAATGGGGTGGCCTGGTGGTCCTGAGTCAGAGTGGCCCCCTATTCTCTCCCCTTCATTCCTGGATGCTGGGCCTATTTCCCCAAGGGGACTGAGCTGGAGATGTTCAGGGGGGACAAACAACCCAGTAGTGGGGGACATCAGCCCATTTCCCAGATGAGGAAAACTGAGGCCCAGAGAGCTGAAGGCCTGGGCCTCACAGCCTTTCCTTCCTCACCTGGAAGGCAGGCTTTGGAGGTGAGACCCTAGTCTCAGTGCTCTGTGACCTGGCCAGGTACCTTGACTTCCCCACCTCAGAATGGGAACAAGGGCAGTCCCCACGTTTAAAGCTTTGGAGGCATTCTATGGAGTTGGTCCATATGAAGGGGTCAGTGGAGGGAGGGTGGTGCCCGCCATTTGTGTGCGTCACTTCCCCAGCACCCAGCGTGGGACTTGCGCAGACCAGGGCCCTGCTGGTCAACACCTTTCCAACTGTTATTCATCTCCAGCTGTACGAGGCTGGGCTGGGTCATTGGGAGCAGCTCACGGCAGCTGCTTACCCAGGGTGAGGAGGACTTGGCCTCAGGGCTCTGGGACCTGGGGACCGAGGCCTCATAAGTGGCAGCATACACAGACTGGCCCCCAGGGGGCCACAGAAGCATGACTCTACAAGCCAAAAAGTGAAAACAACCCAGATGTCCAAGCCAGGTGGATGGATAAACAAAATGTAGTCAATTTCTGCAGTGGAATATTACTCAGCCATAAAAAGGAACGAAGCCCTGCCATGCTAAAAACAGAGACGGACCTTGAAAACATCACACCAAGTGAGAGAAGCCAGACACAGAAGGCCACAGCGTGTATGATTCCATGTGTATGAAATGTCCAGAAGAGGCAAATCCATAGAGACAGGAAGCAGATGAGTGGTTGTTAGGGGCTGGGGGAGGGGAGAGGGTGCGTGACTGCTAGCGGGCATGGGGTTTCCTTTGGGGGGATGAGAATATTCTGGAACTAGATTGAGGCGATGGTTGTGCCACATTGTGAATGTTCTAAATGCCACCAAATTGTGCACTTTAAAAGGGTTCATTTTTTTGTTGTGTGCATTTCACCTCAATAAATTTTTTTAAAAAGGAGATCACGAAGTCTGAAGCCCTCATTTTCCAGACAAGGCCATTGAGGCTCCAAGGGGATCCTGACTGCAGGTGTGAGTCTGGGGGTACTGAGGGTGGCTGTCCCCCACTCACTGGTCCGTGCCCTCCTCCCGCAGCCTGCTGAGGGATGCCCAAGAAGTTCCAGGGTGAGAACACCAAGTCGGCAGCGGCCCGGGCACGGAGGGCTGAGGCCAAGGCAGCAGCTGATGCCAGGAAGCAGAAGGAGCTGGAGGATGCCTACTGGAAGGATGAGGACAAACACGTCATGAGGAAGGAACAGCGCAAGGTGGGTGGCTTCCAGGCTCCCGCACCTGTGGCTAAGGTTGCAACATGGAAACGTGGTAGAAGGTGGCAGGAGGCCCCTGGGGCTTTGGCTTGAAGGGTGAGGAGGCACTGGACATGGAGCAAGGGAAAGAAGGGAGGTGGAGGCGGAGGCTCGTGCAAAGGCCCTGGGGTAGCCAGGACTTGGCATGTGTAGGGAATGGCAAGGCAGCCACTACCGTGTGTGGGCTTACTTCCCTCCTTCATGTAATGTCAGGGTGGGGCTCAACTGGCACTTCTCACTGTGGAGTGATTCTGCACTCAGCAGACACTTGGCACATCTGGAGACGTTTTGGATGTCACAGCCAGTGGGTGGAAGGTGCTACTGGCACCTGTGGGTGGGGGCCAGGCATTCTGCCCCATAGTAAAGAATGAGCCAGCCCCAGATGTCAGCAGTGCCAAGGCTGGGAACTGCTGTAATAGGTCCCCCGTATCCACCCTGCTGGTCCCAGGGCTCGCTGGCTCTTCCAGGTGTGTATAAAAACACAGAAGAGTGCAGGGGTGGCCATCTGTCCCTTAATGGGCCCCAGGGTCATGCACACAGTGGGTACTTAATTGGTGTCTGGGGAGTGGATCAGGGCTCGTACTAACTTGCTGGGCCCATTAGGTGGCGCCAGACACCCATTTATAGCTGTCGCTCCTGGTCCCCTGGGCTGGTCAGAGGTTCCTGCCCAGACTGGTAATAATGGTAAAAAATAGGGGTAAGATGTGCGCCGGTCACTTTTGTGAGTTTTTCCCATTGTCTGTGTGCGGGACTGGATCCTGCCTCGTTTTTAATTGGATATTGCCCACTGGTTCCCTCCCCATGCCCTGTGCTACATTGGGTCCATGGAGGTCTTTAAATTTGCTTTTTGACTATCAGTATTTTGACAATATAGGAAAGTTGAAAATCCAAAAGAAAAAACAATGTCTGCCAAATAGCCACTATCCAGAGAGAAAAGCTGGAGAGGCAGAGAAGAGATCGAGCTCTGCTCAGTGGGGAGTCTGTTTCTCCCTCTGCCCCCTCCGCCTGCTTGTGCACGCATGCTTTCTCTCTCAAACAAATAAATACAATTTATATAAAATAAATAAATTTTATTTATTTGACAGAGAGAGGGAGCACAAGCAGGAGGAGAAGGAGAGGGAGAAGCAGGCTCCCCACTGAGCAGGGAGCCTGACACGGGGCTCAATCCCAGGACCCCAGGATCATGATCTCAGCCAAAGGCAGATGCTTAACCAACTGAGCCACCCAGGCGCCCCTAAAATAAAACCTTTAAAGCCTCCAACTCTTGATTTCAGCCCAGGTCTTGGTCTCAGGGTTGTGAGTTCAAGTCCTGTATTGAGCTCCATGCTGGACATGGAGCCTACTTAAAAAAAAAAAAAAAAAAAAGGAAGAAAAGATAAAATCTTTTAAAAAAAGAAAAAAGCAAATCCATGCTCACTCCAAAATACTAAAAAATAACACCCCTCCTCCCCCACATGACACCGAAGACCTTTCTCATCCGATGTCCTACCCCAAAGCCCATGTCCTGAGCTAAATAGGGTCCCACAGCCGTATTTCTCCTGGCCCCCAGGCATTAGCCATGGATGGGGCTGTAATTCATCGCCCCACCTGGAAGTCAGCATTTCATCTCCACTTGTTCCATATTGAGCAACTCGGCGATGAGCACCTGACTGTCTGGGTTCCATGTCAATTATTTATGAGACTCGTTTCTTATGGCTCTGGAATATTCTGCGAGGCGGACTTATCATCTCCCATCACCAGATACTGCCAATTGCTAATTGCTCTTCCTTAAAAACTGCAAGTGACTCTTTCAAAAAAATTTTGCTGAATGTCAGAGTATAAATGCTCATGTTCCCTCCTCAGTCCCATGTCCCTGGAGACTAATGGGCACAAGCCGCATGTCTTTCCTGAGTTATTAGAGCCTTTTGGAATGCATGCATTCATTCAGCATACTTTTACTAAGCACCTACTGGATACTGGGCCTGGGGCCAGAAGGCAGCTGTTCAAAACCCAGGCCAGGGCCTGCCTCCAGGACAAACCACATAGTCAGAAGACGAGAAGCAGGGATTTGTGGAACACAGGAAAAAGCCAGGGGGTGGAGGGGCCCGATAGGGAGCCAGGAGCTCAGGAGGAGCCAGACTTAGCCAGGGAAGGAAGCTGCATTGGTGCACCAGGAGAGAGCAGCCAGTGCCGAGGCCAAGGCAGGGCTGAATGAACACCATTCGGGGGTCAGGGGGCCTTGGGAGGACATTACCTCTGATTGAGGATCAGGGCGCAGTGGCCCTGCCTGAGGTGCCTGATTACAAGTGTGGGAGCCCTTAACCTTTAACCTCTCCCCTACTTTCCTGCTGGGCAGGCAAGGTAGAGGTCAGAGGCCCAGGGGGTCTCCTCAGGCACATGGAGTCGTCTTCTGGGACACTTAGTCCCACTACAGTAGTATCACAGAGGGCACTGAAGGAGTGGGGACCATCCTCAAGGCATGGGAGTCAGATGGCAGAGTTGTAGGCAGAGGGTAGGCAAGTGGGGGTGCCTGGGCTGCAGGGCCCTGTGTGGGTGTGGGTGGGAGGTGACAGAATGTTCCACACCTATGGCTGCCCTGCATTATAAATGAACCAGAACATGGCTCTAACCCCTAGAATGGTGGAGGGGTAGCGGCCAAGGGCAAGTCCTGTAGGCCAGATGGCATCAGGGTCTCCCTGGAGAGCAAAGGTGGGACCAGTCCCTTGTGACACTTGGCTGGGGACACTGCCCCTAAGGGCAGAACCCCTCCTCCAGCCCACAAATGTGTTCAGACCCTCCCTGGCTCCTGTTGCCTTTGGAATCCAATACAAACCCCTCCCCACCGCTTGTCCTTCCACATTTTCCCCTCCCTGCTCCAGCCACACCAGCCTCTAGGAGGCTCCTACTTCGTGGCCTGCGCACCTGCATTCCCACCACTAAGGACTCCCCTGTCCTCCAGCTCTCCTCCTGGCTGGCTCCTCCTCCAGCCTAGGTGTCACTTTCCCTTCAGGAGCCACCCACCCACCTGCCGTGGCCAGGGTTCCCTGTTGTTGCCATAGTCATACAGTCTGGGAGCCCTCAGGTAGTCCCATGGTGCCCCAGCGGTGTCCCCTGTGCCTAGCACGGGGTCTAGCACGAAGCAGGGCCTCAGTCCACCTGTGCCAGTGGTGGGGTTCACTCCTGATCACCCCCTCCCCCCAGGAGGAGAAGGAGAAGCGGCGCCTGGAGCAGCTGGAGCGCAAGAAGGAGACGCAGCGCCTGCTGGAGGAGGAAGACTCCAAGCTCAAGGGGGGCAAGGTTCCCCGCGTGGCTGCGCCCAGCAAGGTCACCCGGGCCCAGATTGAAGAGACACTCCGCCGAGACCACCAGCACAAAGAAGCCCCGGACCCAGGTGGGGCTGTGGCCCACTCTGGAGCTGCCTTTTCACCCAGTAAAGGACAGGCTGTGGGGCTGACCTTGGCTGAGTCTAGAGCCCCTTCTTCATTCCCAGAGAAGCCGCCTGGGCTGTGTGGTGAAGCATGGGTGGGCAGCGGCCCGGCAGGCCTGGCTTTGAGCACAGAGAGCATGGGCACACACACGCCTGTATTTACTTGCTCTGCACCTGACCTGGGCTTGTGCCGCATGGGGTCCCCAGGGCATTAATGAGGTGCCTTGAGGCCGGGGAGACAGCAGCCATGAGTGGGGTGCCTCCTGTATGTCCAGTTGCAGGGAAGTCAGGAGGGCAGCGTGGCCTGGGCAGGGGGTTGAGAGCTGGGAGGGCAAGAGGGCTCCCCCTTCCTTCATTGCCTGCCTGCCTCTTCTCTCCCCTCTCTTCCCTCGCTGCTTGTCTGTCATCTCTCTGGAACTCTGCATCCCTGCTTATCTCTCTCTGTCTTTGTGTATGTCTCTGTCACCTGGCTGCCTCCCACCCTCAGCCGAGAAAGCTAAGAGCCACTTGGAGGTGCCGCTGGAGGAGAATGTGAACCGCCGGGTGCTGGAGGAGGGCAGCGTGGAAGCACGCACCATTGAGGATGCCATCGCGGTGCTCAGGTAACGGGCGGGGCTTGAGCGCGGGGGCGGGGCCGCCGTGGACCCGCCCCCTAACGCCACCGTCCTCCCCTAGCGTGGCAGAAGAGGCTGCGGACCGGCACCCAGAGCGCCGAATGCGGGCGGCCTTCACCGCCTTCGAGGAGGCGCAGCTGCCGCGGCTCAAGCAAGAAAACCCGAACATGCGGCTGTCGCAGCTGAAGCAGCTGCTCAAGAAGGAGTGGCTGCGGTCGCCAGACAACCCCATGAACCAGCGGGCCGTGCCCTTCAATGCCCCCAAGTGAGCCCAGAACTGGGGGAGCCGCCCCACAGGCGGTCAGGGTCGTGACGTCACACGCCCTCCTGCTGGGTCAGCTACGTGCGTTACAGAGAGGTCCAGGGCTGAGGCAAGTGTCCTGGGGGCTATGTGGTATCATTGGCCGCGTCTCCTGCTGGAGAGTCCCTGCTTCGAGTGACGCCCACCACCCCCTTCCTGCGCCCGCGGAGCCCTGGGGCTGATGCCCAATAAAGGCAGCCGGTGAGGCAGAGTGTGCACTTGAAGTCTCTGTGGGCGGCAGGTGGGTGGTGGGAGAGGAGGGCCGGAATGCGGGGGGATGCAAGGGTCACAGCCAGAGAAGATTAGGGCCCCCAGCTGCCCTCCTGTCGCAGCAAGCCAACTGAGACCTGTGCCTGGCTCCTATGGCATCCCCACCTGGCTGGGCCACTTGTCCATGAAGGGACCTGCACCACCACCCCCGGAAGCCTTACTGGGCTGCTGCAAGAGGACTGCTCGGAGAGGTTGAGGCACTGGCTCCGGGTCACAGAGCACTTCAGGGCAAAACCAGAGGCAAGCTGGAGGTGATGTAGTTAGCATCTTGAGATGCTGGTTCAGAGTCAGCAGCCAGGTCACATACTATGCTTGGGGGTCAGGAAATGCTGGCTGCTCTGGTGTTATTCCAACATGGGAGGCATCTGGGTCAAGTCCTGGGCAGGCTTCCCAGTGGAGGATTTCTTCAGAGCGGGCCTGAGTGGGAGATGAGTCAGATTCCATCGCAGAGGCAGCAAGGGCCTGGAGGCTGGAGCGCGCAGGTGGATCTAGGTAGGAGTAAGTGTCCCATCAGAGGCCGTATGTTGGGGAAGGGCTGGGTGAGATCTGCATGTGGTTCTGGGTTCCTAGAACTTAGTTGGCTTTGGAGAGTTGGCAGAAAGGGATGGTGGATGGTAGCAGCCAGATGGGCCCATATATGTTAGGCAGGGTCTAAGTATTTACCAGGTCACTGCTGTGGCTTCCACCCAAGCAATACCGTCCCTGCACCCACAAGGCTGCCCTTGTGGCCTCTAGTCCCCATTTCCCCCAACTGTGTGGTGTCAGAGCTGGGCCAGAGGGCGCCATGACAGTTTCATGGAGGGAGGGCCTTGAAGATGCATAGGAATTCTCTACACAGACAGGGACAGAAAAGGTTGAAGGAACCACCTATGCAAAGACCTGGAGGTCACAACTCTCCTGTTCAAGGGAGGGGTGCCATTAATAATTGGGTTCAGCTAAAATGCAGAATGGAAGGTGCCTGCAATGGTGGTAGCTGGCATAAAACTAACCAACATATATGGAGAACTGGCTTAGTTTGGAGATCCTGAAGCCACCTCTAAGACATCAACCGGAAGGCATGTGAGGAACCTAGGAAGTACCCCGGAAAACCCTATGGGGGTTAGGGAAGTAAGGCAGAAGGCCACCAAGAAACATGGAGGGGGGTAGTCAGGAGGGGGAAGATGACCACTGATCCGGGACTAGACCACCTATGAGAACCATCACCTGGATGCTGGGCCCTAGCCTAGCACGTGGTAATGTTTCACTGAACCCTGGGGACAGTCCCATGAGATATTTATCCCCTTTACAGATGGGAAAACGAAGTCACCTGCCTGTGTCACATACCCAAGAAAGCACCCAGGGCTCTGGGGGAGCCAGCAGGGGCAGCAGTGGGATCTGGAATGGGGGTTGAAGGTGTCAGCTAAATAAGGGGTGGAGGAGCCCAGATGTCTCCCCACAAATAGAGGCTGGCTTCTGCCTTCTACCTTTGGGGTCTTAGGCCAGGGCCTTAATGGGCCTAAGCCTCAGTTTCCTCTTACGTAAAATGGGACTAAAACAGTATCTAACCCCAGGCTATCTGGAGAATCAACGAGACGTGCCGGGGGAAGACATCTCCTGAAGAAAGGCTTGGCAAAGGAGCCTCCTGCATGGCCACACTCAGGTCTTTGTGGCCAGGAATTAGGGAGGGCTGGGGACTAACGGTGATTAACTAGAAGGAAGATGTCAGCTGGGCGTGTATGGCCTCCGACACCAGGCTGAGGAATGAGAATTCAGCCCAGGGCGATGGGGAGCCACCGCGGGTGTGTGAGCAGCGTAGGAAGGGTATCGGAGCTGTGTGTGGCAAGCTCTCCTGGGGACCTGCAGAGTTACAGCCGGTGGACCAGAGAGGAGGTAAAACTCAAGACAGGAGCTGAGAGGACCTCCTTCGGCCCTCAGACAAAAGGACTAAGGTAATAACCTTTGCTCCCTTTCAGGGAAAAGCCCCTTCTTTCTCCGGCCCCGCCTCCGCGGAATCCCAGGCCCGCGCTTGCGCGCGGGCAACAGGGAATCCCCGGCTCCGCTGCTGTGCGCGGGAGGGGGCGTGAGACGGGAGTTCCGTGCTCTCCCAGCCCTCCCCGCGCGCGTTGCCGGGACGACCGGGCGGGGCCGTGGGGACGCCGGGCTCACACTGCGCCTGCGCGGGGGTGCTCGCTTGACGCGCTAGGGCTTTCCCGTCGAGCGCTACGCGGGGAAGGAAAGCCTCTCCCGCCGCGCATGCGTCGATCGCTGCCCGACCTCCCGCCCTGTGGGCAAGGGAATCCTCGCACGCCGCAGTGCGCACTGGGGGCGGGGTGGGGAAACCGGCTCAAACCAGAGTGGGGTTTGCTGAGGAGGTGGCGGGGGAGGGAGGGAGAGCGGGGTCTTCCGGAGGTTCCCGCTCCGGCCCTTGCCGTCGCCTTGGCAACGGGGCGCGCGGGCCGCAGCGAGGGGGGCGGCGGCCTCAGGGAAGCCGGGCGGCTCTGCGCCTGCGTGGAGCTCGGCGCCGGTGGCCGGGGTTCCCCCTCGTGCGCCCCGGGGACCGGCGATGGGGAGGGGGGCGGTTCGCGGAGGAGAGGAGTGGGTGGGTGTCCGGGGAGGAGGTTATCGCAGAGAGAGGGACTTTGGAGGAGGGGAGGATGGTGAAGGGACGAGGAGGACGGGTGGGTACCAGAGAAGGTGGGGAAAAGGCAAAGGGCTGGGGAAGATGGGGAGAGGGGTGCATGAGGAGGAGGAGTCAGGGGATGGGGTAATGAGGGAGTGTATGGAAGGAGGGAAACAACAAAGGAAGAGCGAGGAGGGGAGGGGGGAAACTTGAGCAGTTAAGGGACGTGGACAACGTGTGGGGGACAAAGAAAAGCCTAGGAAGGGAACACGTGGGGGGACCGGGGGGGGGGGGGAGGATGGGAGGGGAGAGGACGGGCACCCATAGGGCCCCTCCTCCTCCTCCTCCAGCAAACCCAGGTTTGCTTGGTCAGAAGATCTGGGCCTAGGGTTTCAGATTTAGAAAAGAAAACTACAGGTCGCCCAGTTTAACTTGACTTTCAGATAAACAATGAATAATTTTTATTTTTATAAGTATGTCCCATTCCGTGCCCTGTATTTTATTTGGCAGACCTAATCTTGATTGGGCACCCCCCTCTTAGTGCCCCACCCCCTGCCTGTCCTTTGAGGCTTTCTGAAACCTTCGGATGATGCCTTTGTCTCTTCCCTCCCTGATTCCCCATATCCCTGCATGCTGGGTCCCCCCACTTCCCATGCCATCTCCCACCCTTCTGGCCTTGAACACCAGCCTGAGGTCAAGTCCTGGCGAGGCAGTGAAATATGCAAAGAAAAGGCACTCACCCATCTTCAGGGGCTTTCTGTCTCCTTCAACCCCCACAAGCCCCTGCAAACCCTAGGCTGTGGGCCTGGCCCTGCTGAGGCTACATGTTCTTGCTCATCCTAGCCATCACCTTTTCCCAGAACCCCCAGGGCTCTGTACTCTCAGGACCACAAGAATCCCCACCCCCTCAGAACTCACCCTCAACCTCTGGGCACATAAATTTATAGTAGGTGCTCAAACATTTCAGGGTAAATTTATGGAGGCAAGTATTGGGGGGTAGGTGTTTGATTTCCCAACACAGCGGACAGCTGCGTTTTCTGTCCCATGGGGGCACATACCCTCTCTGAGCTTTTGTACCCTCCAACAAAGCAATTTTCCTTTTATCCTCCCCTTTGGTTTCAAAAAGTGTAAGGAAACATGATGGAAAAGCTAATAACAAAGGAAAGGTCATCCCCTCCCCAGGGCCCAAGCCCAGGGCTGCCCCTAGTGCCTCCCCCTCCCTGCAGTTCTTGTCTTTGCTCTTCATACTTATTTGCCATCTGAACAGACACAGCTCCGTACTGGCTTCTGCTTAACAGGCCCAGAACTCGGTCCCTGTGGGCCATTTTTCTCGCAGCATGTTATTCTGGAAACGGGCTAAGCCATCCCCGGGGTGGGGTTAGGCAACATCTGGGCACCTGTGTTTTTAGTTTCACTGTGGAAGGCGACGCCCCTGCAGAAGCAGGTGCTGGATCTTTTGTGCCATGTCCTAGGGGTGCTTTCCAGGGTGGTTAGCGGGGCAATGGTGCCATCTGTCTGTTTGGAGCTGGCTAGCTCCTGGGGTGGTGCTGGGTCAGAGTTGGCCCCTCCTCTCACCAGCCAGGCCTAAGTTGCTGGGGCTGGGGAGCACATTCAGGCAGAAGGTGAATAAGTAACAGAGCACGCTAGGAGCTAGGAATTGAAGATCGTAAACAGGAGGGATGTGCCCAGAGCAGGAGATGACCTCAGACCAGGCTCTGAAAGACAATAGGGGGTGAGGGAAGGGTGATCCTGGCAGAAGGAACAGCAGATGCAAAGGCCCTGAGGCTGGACAGATGAAGACAGAGGCTGAGTGTGGCCAGAGTGTGGTGTGTGGTCTAGGGAAATAGCCCTAGTGCTGGGACAAAAGGGGATGGGAGCCAGACCACTCGGGACTTGGAGGGGGAGAATCAGGTCCTTCTCTAGCTTCAAGGAGGAGGGTGCTAGTTATGTGGACAGGGTCATGATCAGTCACATAGCTGAGGATGGAATTCTGCAACTGCGTCATGGAGAAGGGACTGGGGAGACAGTGGACAAGAGCAGCAGCAAGACTGGGTGGGGCATTCTGGGGGCGCCACAGGGCAGTTGTCTGGGTTCAAGGGAGGGGCACTCCCCCTCCCTCCATGAAGCCGCCCTGTAACTGCTGGCTCTTGACTCTCCCTCCCTGTGTCCGACCAAGCTACTGGACCTCAGACTCCCCCCATGGGTGGAGAGTCATCCCCACAGAGGTACTGGGTGAGACTCCTCTTCGGTCGAGTCCCCGCGGTTCCCCCAGCCCTCCCTCTCTCTGCCTCCACAATCCGTACCCTAGAGGTCCCCCGCCCCTTTGTTCTCTTTCCCTCCACACACGGGCACGGTCATGCTGGCGGCTCCTTCTGAGAGCATCTCACACACAATGGGAAGGAGGGGGATGCGCTCCCAATCGCCCCCCACCCCATTCCCCCGCCGTCCGCATCCTCCAGCCCCGCCCGCGCCGCGGAATCCCGGCCTCGGGGACCCCACCCGGGGAATGCATTACCTTTCAGGAGACGCTCCGGGCGGCGGGGGGGGGGGGGGGGGGGAGGGTTGGAGAGGGAGGGCTATTTTTAGAATGAATGGAAGAAAAGAGGGGGAAAAAAACAACAACAAAAAAAGGATGGAGGCTCGTGGAAGTCTCCTGGCTCCCAGAGGAAACCCCCTCATCCCAGGCCAAGGCAGAAGGTGGGTGGGGGTTCAGAGACTGGGCGGGTGGGGCTGCGGGGTGCAGGGGGCGGTGAGGGAGAATTCGGTGGTCTGGGAGAGCACCACTCCTCCTGGGGGTGAGCTGGAGGAGAAGAGCAAAATGTAGCCGGCAGCCCCAAAGACCTTTGAGAGCTGGAGGGACCCCAGAAGTGGATGCTGTCCAGTCGCAAGAAAGAAATCGGCTCAGAGAAGGGCTTGAGCAGGGCCAAGGTCGCAGGAGGGGCTGAGCCCTGCGCAGCGCCCACTCCGCCATCCCCTAGTGACCCAAACCCCGGAGCCGCATTCTTATAATTTGGCCGAGTGACCTTCACAATCTCGCTGCCCAGGCCCCCGCTGTTCATGTTCAGCGGGGTCCCTGAATCGTGCGCGGAGAGGGGGGGCGTCATAGCCCAACAATGACATTAGAGAAGTTTTCCGTGGTTTGTTGTGTGGCCACCCCGCGTACCCCTCCCTCACTGGGACCTTCTAGCCCCAGCAACGTCACCAGCTGCCTGAAGCCTCCGGGTTCCCCCCGGACCTCCCAGGCTCCACTGCCCGCTCAAGGTTGGGGGCTTAATTGCCTTCCTTTCTTGCCCTGGCTCCATCCCTTCCCTGGACGCCGGAGAGCGACCCCCAGAGAGAGGCGGGCAGCCGCATTTCTATGCTGCTGGGGCGCTGGGCCCTGGCCAGGGGCTCCCCATCTCTGGGTCTCAGTTTCCCCATCTGTAACATGAACGACGTGGGCCAAGAGCGGCAGAGGGTCCTCCCAGCTCTTTGAGCGTTCGTTGGGATTGGCTGTTACACCCCTGCGGGGAGGGGGATTCCCTCCCCACCCTTTCGGGAGAAGCGTTGTGGGAGAGGGGGTCGCCCGGTGGCCGCCGCAGTCCGCCTCTCTCGCTCCGCGGGGTAGGCGCCCCTCCCCGGGAGGCGGGGCGGGGCCCAGGTCGGCGGGGAGGGGGTCAGCTCTGCGGCGGCGCGCGCACACCCTCCCGGCTCACACGCCCTTGCCCGGCCGAGCACTTGTCTTCGCGCTCGGGCCAGGCGCTGGGGCTCCGGCGGCGGCGGCCGTCTCTGGCCGGTGAGTAGGCAGTAGTGGGTCATTGGGGCGGGGGGCGGTTTACAGGGCGGAGGTCCCAGCGGCACTCCCCTTCTCCTTGGTGGGCGTTTTGGTCAGGGTTTGCCCCGACTTTGGGAATTCAAAGGGGGAGATGCGGGAGGGAGGGAAACCCCTTCCATCCCCCCCTCCCCGCCCAACTCGAAGCCCCGAGTCACTCCAGACGCCCCCTGCATACCCCTATGAGGAGGGGGCTACCACTCCGGGAATTTGAAATGCGGAGATGTCCTCCCACAGAGGTGAAGGTGGAGACAAGGGGACCCTCCGGCGCTTGCAGGGGGGGAGGGGTCATGGGGGGGGGGGACCCGTTCCATTGCTCCCTTCCCCTTCCCTGCCCCTCAGTCCTTCCCACCTCCCACTGAGTGTGGTGGGGATTCCCCCGGCTGGCCCACTGCAGAGTGGAAGGGAACCCCCCCACCTGCCAGCCTACTGTGCGTGGGAGCTCTTGTTCTGCTCTCTTCCATAAGCTCCACCTCCCCGCCCCCACCCCATTGACTGGGAAAGGGGCTGAGGCCAGAGAGGGTTAGCACTTAGCCAAGGTCACCCAGCTGGACAGAGGCAGAGCTGTGCTTGTGGCAGACTCACTAACCCCAGAACTCGGCTGGTGGTGTCAGCTCTAGGGTCCTCTGCTCCCTGCGTTTAACTGTCAGGGTGGGGCTTCAGGGCCCTGTCTGGAACTGGGGGGTGGGGGTTCCATACTCTCTCCAAGTCTCTCCACCCTTCTGGAGGCCCAGACGGGACTGAGTGGATAAGCCCCTCACCTGGCTCCCTCCGGGTTCCCAGGTCTCTTGTCCCTCCTAGACCCTCTTCCCCCAGACTCCTCAGGCTGCCCTAGACCTCAAAAGTAGTCTGGCTGATGAGGGGGAGATGGGGAGGGAGGGCAAGGGGTACTTCCAGAGCTGATAGAGTAATCTCCACTCTGACACACCAACCCACTGGGTGACCTTGGACAATTGCCCTGTTCTCCCAGGGCTAGAGTCAGATCCGAGCCCCCCCCCCCCCAGCAGAACAGGCAGCCCCTGAGCTGTCCAGGGGGCCATTCACCCCACTCCAGACCCCCAGCAAGAGGAAGGGCGACTGGGACATCCACTTGAGACTGTTTCCCCTTCAGTCCCATTCTGGGGTTGAGTTCCCTTAGCCCTCTCTGCCATGGGGCTGCTCTGCGTCCTCTTTGGCCCCCTCCTCCAGGGTGGAGCTTGGGTACCGAGGGGCTCTGGCAGCAGCCTGGTACTGAGTGAATTCCTTGAGGGTGTTACAGACCCCAGGGCAACTACAGACCAGGTGAGGATTTGGAGGTGGCCAAGAACGCAGCTGGTCAAGTCAGGGATCCCTATCTCCTTCAACTTCACACCAACCTGTCCCAGCCTCACACACCTAGATCGCCCTGTGATGAATGAATTGGGGAGGGGGGAGATGTGGGGGCAGGACAGGGAACAGCATAGGGAAAGGCAGATAGAGCCTTTAGTGTGCAGTGTCCTGTGGAAGGAAGTGGGGCTTCCAGGGAGGGTGTTTAATATGGGGTAGAGGTATCAGCAGGGGCTCATCGAGGGGCCTGAGCCCAGAAACACGGCCCCACTGGACAGACAACACCACTGATCTTAAGCTTCCTTAAAACTTATACGGTATTTCAGCTAGTCAGAAGACAGATCTACTCTAAAGACTGTTGCAGACTGGGGGCTATCTGCACCCCACCCTCCTGGGGCCCTGTCTTTACCCCACACCCCATATCTGGCCCTTGCAGGTCAAGAGGAGAGGAAAGGCAGCTCAGCCCCTTGCCAGCCAGGTGATAATCCAGCAGGACCGAAGGGGACACGCCCTTTGGTGGTGGCTCTTCAGGGAGACCCCTGCACATCAGGGTGAGTGAATCCAGATTCGGCTATTGTTTGGGAGTAGAGGTGGCCCAGGAGCTGGGTAGAAAAATTGGTGACTTAAGAAAAAAGTGCCAACCTTTGACGTCATACAAACAAAATATAACAACAAAACAGCTATGCCTTCTAGAGCCCCCAGAGAGTGACTGTCCATTTTCTCCAATCACTGGTGGTGGGGAACCTGCTCAGAGAGGCTGGGTAACCTGCGCTGTGTCACACAGCCAGGAGGGGAGCATTGCCCCAGGTTGGAAGGTCCCCCACCCCTATAGCCTCCACCACCCAGATTCTGTGGTCTTACTCCCTGAAACACTTTTAGGGAGTAGCTCCTTTTCTCTTTCTTTCGCCTGCAAACATTGGCTGATATCCAGGGTCAGGGGTGAGCCGCTGGTGGGGGTGTGGGGAGAATGGAGGCAACGGTTCTAGATATGTATGGTCATGTAATCAGTCAACAAACACTGAGCAGGTACTATGTGCCCTGGGCTGGGTGCTGGCGACACAGAAGGGACTGAGGCAGGCTCAGATCAGCCCTTGTGAGACATACTGGGAGGAAAATAAAACACAGTGATGTGTTAGAGAACGCCTGGGGCAGAGGGGCCTCTCCAGGGAGGTGACCATGAGCTGCTACCTGGAGGAGGAGGAGCCTGCCAGGTGGGAGCTGGGAGAACAGCATACCAGGCAGTGGGAACAGCATGTGCAAGGGTCCTGAGGCAGAGATGAGTTTGACATGTTTGCGGAACAGTGAGGAGGCTGCTCTAACTGGAACAAAAAGAGCAAGGGGGAGAGAAGAGGAAGATGAAGACAGAGGGCTCTGTATGTAGGGGCTGAGGTAAAGGAGTGGACTGCAGAGCACTGGGGAGCCATGGAGGGTATGTGAGCAGGGGAGACATGATGGTCTGATCAACAATTTTCAAAAGCCTCTGTAACTATTGTGGAGAGCAGGGACTGTTGGGGCAGGAGCGGAAGTGGCAGAAGGCCAGAGGGGAGCCCAGGAGGCAACTGGGTAGAGCTGGCTGGGCCAGGATGGCGTGGAGTCAGGAATGGAGAGAAATGGGCAGGTTCTGGGACTGGGTGGGCATGGAGGAGGGACTGTGTGTGGCCAGGTTTCTGCCCAACGCTGAGGAACCACGGGGAGGAAGGGATTTGTCATGCTCTGGGAAACCTGGGAAAGCATCCTGGAAGAGGTGTTCTTGCTCTTTGAGCTACATTTAGAAGGGCAAGTAGGCCTTTGCTGGTGTCCCGCTGGAGTTGTGCTGGGGGTCTAATTGTACGGATGGCATGAGGGCCACGGGGAGCCACGGAGCAATCCGAATTAGAAGCAACGTGATGAGATTTTAGCAAGGAAAGATCCCTGGGGGGGGGGGAGGGGGGCGGGCTGGCAGAGACTGGACTGGAGCCAGAGAAGCCAGGAAGGCGCTTGAACCATTCAGGTCCTGATCAGGCCCATAGCAACTCGGAGCATCCAGTGAGCACGTGTGTATCTAGCACATTTGAGGGGGGATTAGCTCCCTAGCCCCTCTCACTGCCCTCAGAGGGCCCCCACTGCCCTGCTGAGGGAACTGAGGCTCAGCGAGGGAGGGACCCTTGTCTGTGACCACTGCATGACTTTCCAGGGGTGCAGTCACAAAGGCCCGTAACCTTAAAACAACAGACATGTCTTCTCTCACAGTTCTGGAGGCCAGAGCCTGAAATCCACGTGCGGGCAGGGCCGGGTCCCCTCCAGAGGCTCCAGGGCAGGATCTTCTTTTTGGCTCTTCCCCTTCCTGGGGGTCCAGGAGTCCCGTGGCTTCTGGCCACATTGCTCCAGTCTCCGCATCTGTCTTCACGTGGCCTTCTTAAGAGGACCCCAGGTCATTGGGTTAAGGCCCACTCTAATCTAGTAGGACCACATTTTCATCAAACGCTCTCTGCAAAGACCCTGTTTCCAAATAAGGTCACGTTCTGAGGTCCTGGGTGGACTGGAATTTGGGTGGGGAGACTCATCAAACGAGTAGGACCAGACAGCGTGTAGGACCAGACAGCGGGACACTGTGCTCAGTCATGCCTTTGCCCCCAGGGCCTTTGCTGCAGCAGGGGCTGCAAGGGATGCGGACACTGGGGCATCCTGGGTGAATTCAGGGGCAAGGATGGACAGGCCTGGGGTCCCACTGGATGTGGGCATGGCCAGAAAGGAAGCGTTAGTTTGGAGCCTTCCAGCCTGAGTGTGAGAAGGGAGGGGACGCTGGTGTCTGGAACAGGGAAGCCCTGCCGGCTATAGGGACAGGACAGCCCCAGGGGAGGTCCCCTGGTGGGTGTGAAAGGGGGGAGATGGGGGGGAGGGATGGGCGGGGGCAGGCAGGGGAAAGGGCTTCCAGGCCTCGGCTGCTTTGCGGGGATTCTGTGCTGATGGTAGAGCTGCTTCCCTGCCTGCCTGTCACCCCCAGGCTCCCACCTCTGTCAGAGCAGGGACTGAGGGGCTGGCAGGCAAAGCCCCTTCCCCCCACTCCCTGGTCTCATTTCCCCTGTGGACCATCTGCAGGGGCCAGTTCTATGTATGTATTGACTCAAGATCTCATCTTGCCTGCTGAAAACATGAGTTTGGGGGATTCCGTGTGTCTTCTGCACCTCGCTATCTCCACTTCAGGCTTATCTCTTGTATACAGGAGGTGCTCAATAAACACTGATAGAATGAGGGACGCTTCTCTAATCCCTGAATCCTAGAAAGCCCAGGAACAAACCCTCTGAGACACCTGCCCCAGCTTCCTGGGGCCTTCCTGTTCCCCTTCCTGCCCCTACTAGTCACAGAACCCTAGGGGGCTTAACCCTCCATGACTTGCACCCTGCTCAGAGTCCTCACACACACATCTCTGCAGGTGGGACCCCTGCCAGCCTCTGACTCGGCCCTTCCCCTTTGCCCCTTCCCTCTGGCCACACCGGTCTCCCTTCTCTTCCTCAAACATGCCCTCCTGGGTCCCACTGCAGTGTCTTGATCCTTGCAGTGCCTCCACCCGGTGCCCCCTTCTGACTCTTCTGGGACTGGCTCCTTGGCCCCTTTTGAATGTTGCCCCTTCTGGGAGGCCTCCCATGACTGCCCCAAGGTCTCCCCATCTGTTCCTATCTTTCTCAACTTCATCGTATTGCTTTCTAATACTTGTGTATCTAGAATTCCTACTGGTCCTTTTGTTGGGAGAGGGTTGTTCCCAGAGTTCTAGAAATTCAACTCCAAGAAGGACAAGTTTGTATCTCAGACTCTGCATTCCCAGCACCAAACTCAGAAAGGGGGCTCGGTGGCTACATGAATGAATGAATGAGTGACTATATTCCCCACCCTGCCATCTCCACTCTCACGCGGGACTCAGGGTCCAACCTCCTGGGCAGCCATCTGTTAGGCCCCAGTTGGGTCTGAGATTTCTGCGAAGGTAGAGCTGCGGGTAGGGGGTAGGTGGCCAGTCCATCCCTACTCAGGCAACCTATGGGTCCCTCAGGCCCTGTGAGGCTCTCCCAGGTCTCTGGCACCTGGACCCTTGGCTGCTGCCCTGGACTTGTGGCCTAGCCCTCAGGCCTCTGGAAGAGGGGCTCCCTGTTCAGCCACTGCCCCATCGCCTGCCTGTTGTTTAGGCCTTTCCTGGGAGTGTGAGTCTCACTGGCAGCATCCCAACCAACAAGTTCATTTGTAGGCTCTTCTCATCTCTTCCAGCCAACCATGGGCTGATAAGAGGCTCTGTCCGCAATGAAATCTTGGGCAATGTCCACCACAGCCCCACGTCTGTCCACCCCTGACCCTTGTCCACCTCTGCCAGCCTTGTCTCCGAGGGGCGAGGTTCAAGTAGGCAGGAGGGCAAACTTGGGTGGACGGCGGTCATTCACCAGGTTAACCATCCGAAGTTTAGCCCCTTGAAGGGGGTCCCTGATCTCTTAGGGATGATGAGCCCAAAGGGGAAAGAGGGATCTTTCCAGAGAGAGAAGATGGGTGCAGAGCCTGCAGGAGGGCCTGGAGGAGCCTCCAGGGTCTGTGGCCCATGCTTTTGTGAATATCTGGACATTTACATATTGCACTTGAACTCAAAAAGCATCCGAGGCTGTGGGCACTCCACAGAAGCCGGCGCGGGCTGGAGTCAGCCCGTGGGCACGGTGTGAATGCTTCTTGTGGGGCAGGGATCCGCACAGGGGCAGGCTCAAGTTGGCAGGGGCTGGGGCCCTGAATGCAGTACAAGGATCTGTGCCAGGTCCCAAGGGAGGTGTGGGTGGTTCCAGCACGACCGTGCTTTAGAAAGAGCCCCCAGCAGCCTGGGCAGGCCTGGGGTGGGGGGCTGGTGAGTGGATGGGTGGATGGGAATTACAGAAGGCATGGCTGCGAGTGCATCCATTTAAGGGTCTCCCATCCTGGCACCCCTGCAGACGTGGCAGGGCATGAGTGGTCCCCAGGCCTCCATGGCCACCACAGCCAGGCCTTCTTCAGGGTGTCCCTAACAGGCTGGGATGAGAAACAGAAGTCTCGTCCGCCGACCCCAGGCCATCACTGGCCCTGCACAACCTCATCAGGAGCCCATGAGACCACCCCCTGCCCAGGCAGCCATCCGCTTATCCTCATTCAGTCCAGCTATTTTCCGGACACCACAGAGGAAACAAATCAGCCGCCTACAGGCAGTGACGAGCAATCAGATGTTCCCAACCCTGTCCCAAGCTCCGAGCTGGGAAGAAAACAGTGGGGGACTGGGAGAGAGATGGGGGGGGGGGGGTAGAGCTGCACTCAGTCACCCCCAGCCAGGCAGGGACAGGGTAAGGCCTAGGTAGTTTGGCAGCCTGGGGGAGGAGGAGGAAAGAGCTCCCCCCCTCCCCATCCTCAAGGCCCCTTCCAGCCATTATTAAGTTGAATGAATGAGTTGCCCAAGGACACCCTCTGTGCCAGGAGAAAGGAGCGTGGTTTTAGACACCCCCAAAGCAGGCTTCTGCTGGCCTGTCATCCTGATATTGGTGGTAAGGGTTAGAAATGGGGGGGGGGGGTTAGTCTCAAAGAAGATGGCCTTGGACCCATGGCCCTAGCAGGACCCCCCTCAACTCCTAGAAGACCGCACGTCGGGGTCCTAGGTACCCTGCACTCAGCAATAGACTGCAAGCAGGACATCTGAGGAGGTCATCTCAGGAGGGAGGTGTCCAGTCGCTTTGCAAAGTTATCCCCTCAGCAAATGCGTGTATTTGAGGGGTTGAGGGATGCCTGGAGTATGGGGACTCGATTTTGGAAAGGGGGTAGCTAGGAGTTACCGAGAGTTGTCAGGGGCGGGAGTTGTCGCTTCGCTAAGTAAGGTCCCCTCCATTGCGTCCAGCCAGAGAGCGAGTTTGAGGACCAGCTGAGCGCTGGGGGCTGAAGGGGGCTCCCGGGAATGTGGGATCTTTAAATGTAGGTGGGGCTTGCGGGGTCGCCGGGGGCGGTGCCAATCCGGGCTCGACCAATCAGCGGCTCCGCCCGCGTCGCGCCGCCCCCTCCTCTCCCGGCCCGGGCGGGCGCTCGCCCCCGGCCGGGCCAGTGGACAGGGCGGCGGGGTATGCACCCGCCGCCGCCCCCGGCCCGGCCGCGTCCCGGCCCCGCGCCCGCCGTCTGCTGCCCGCCCCGGCCGCGGCCCCGGCCCCGGCCCCCACGCGAGGGTCTGCGGCCGCGCGGGACCCTCTCCCCTCCAGCCTCTTCTGCCCGTGGGAGCCGAGCCTTGCAGGTACGGGGTGGGACTGACGGGAGCGCCCAAGGAGAGAGGCACGTCCCGGAGGGGGACGCGGTTCGGGACAGGGGCCAAGACAGAGGGTCTCCGTGGGGTCTGGAACCCAGGGGACACAGAGAGGGAAGGAATGTGTGTATGTGCACTGCCTGAGTGAGTGGAGGTTCACAGACCCCCCATTCCGGAGGGGGAAGGTACTGGGTTCACTTTGGCGGCGGTAGAGCAGTGAGTCTCCAAACTCCATAGAGGCAGTGGGGGGAGCTCTTGGGGTGAAGGCAGTGACCTGGGACTGACTTGGGAATGGGAGAGAGGAGACCCTCACCCCTGGCCCCTAGATACTGCCGTCAGGGTCGCCGCTGCAGGGGCCAAGGAGCCGGGTCTCCCAGCTGTCCCTGGACAGAGGTTGGGTTACCCCACACAGGGCACTGCCTTGGCAGTCCTGGAGGACAGGGCTGCAGATGTGAGTGCTGGAGGCTGGGGGCCAGATGGGAGATGCTGATGGAGATGGGTCAGAGTGGAGGGCACTGTTGGAGGCAGCCATGGGGAGGGCAGGGCAAGCTAATTGCACCCTGCCGACTGCTGGCAGGTTCCTGACTGGTGGTGATGGGGGGGCGCCCAAGGGAATTGGGCAGTCTGTGCCTTACTGTACACACTCCTGGGCAGCTCAGGGGTGGGAGTGCAGGTGGACCCTGTCCACCTTGCAGAACTAGGGCCAGAAGAGTGCTGGTGGGTGGCGTGTCTTGAGATCCTTACCCATCCTCCACAGGGACGCATGCCCCACGGCTTGCTCACACATCCTGGAAGGTTCTGCCATGTGCTGCTCTGGCCATGGTTCCTAGGAGTGTTAGGGTGGGCATTTCGCCCCAAGGGGGCTCTGCCTTGGAGACTGACAGACAGGAGGCACCTTGTCCAGCTCTGAAGGACAGTGTGGCATCGGGCAGCAGCACCACCACGGGGGTACCCATGGCCGCACGCTAAGCATTTTCCATGTGAGATCTCACTTCCATCCTGGCCGTCGACCTGCTGCGGGGGGCACAGAGTCATCCCTTTACTGAAGAGGCAGCTGAGGAGAGGGCAGTGACTTCATCCCAGCTAGGACGCCCAAGGGTCCCTCTCAGGCAGCCACTGTACCAACTCGTCATTTGTGAAAGGGCTCAGTCGAGGACCTTTGGGGTCTGGCCAGTTTATATTTCTGTTGGGTGGGAAACCTTGGAGGAGCCAGCTGCCCTGTTCCCTACCACCTGCCTACCTCCTCCCACTCCTCAGGAGTCCTCCTGGGTGCCCCCTGCCCTGTGTGGCTCACAAGCTTCCCACAGTGTCTCTTGGGATGGTGTGAAAGTGGGGGCTCAGCCCATCCTCCCATCCCAGCCTTCAGTGAACAGAGGTCTCATGCTCCAGACACGTTAGGCAGTTTTGGCAATTCCAGGGACCCTCAAAACCAGATGTAGCCCACAGGGTGTTTCTAACCTTTTAGAACTCATTGACGAACCCACGGCCTTCACCCAGAAAAATACACCCTTCCAAAGATATCCAAAGCTTGGCCAGAGTTTCAGAGGGGCTCCTGGTTCTTTTGGAACTTCTGAGGGGCCCAGGGACCCCAGCTTTAGGCCCAGTTGCAGTGGGGGAGGGGAAGGCAGACCTGGGAAGGTGTGGGGTCTCTTGTCCCTTGGGCCCTCTGGTCCCACCCAGATTCCCCCCTTCTATGAAATTGCAGGCAGGCCACTCTGTCCTTCTGTGTCCTCTGAGGTCACGGGAAGGGTCAGACACCCACCATGCCTGTATCCCGAGCTCTGTGGCCCCTCAAGGGCAGGGCCAGGCTGGTTCCCTTCCCAGATGGTGGCTTGTCAGGAAGGAACATGGCAGATCCTGCCATCCACCGCCCCACAGATGGCACCATCTTAGTTCTTGCTCTTCCTGACTTTGTGACTTGGGCAAGGTGCTAAACCTCTCTGAGCCTTGTCTCCCATCTGTAAAATGGGAGCAGGAATGCCACCTGCCTCACTGAGTGGCAACGGGGATTAAATGTGATAATTCTGATAAAGAGCTCAGTGAAGCCCACAGTAAGCACTAGGTATGCATTAACATCATGGGCTCCGGGAAGCCCCCCTCCCCCACCTCTCTCCCTCCCAGAGGCCACCTGTACCCATCCCCGCAACCCCTCCCTCCTCAGGGCACCTTAGGACGAGGCTGCCAGGCAAGGAGGAACATGGCGGACACACGGCTGAATTTGGCCTGTGCGTCGGGCGGCTGAGTCACATCCCCAAATTGCATCTTCATCAGTGCGTTTCGGAAGGTCGTTTGCAGCACCCCCACCCCCTCCCAGCGCTGTCTGCCAGGCCACTCGCCTCTCCTGCCTGTGCCCCTGAGCCCCGGGTGAGGACCTTCTGCACTCTCCGGAGAGTTGGTAGGAGTGGTGCCTGGGGTTTCCTTGTCTCCTGGGTGAGAGCAGGGTCTGGGATTGCTGAGTGTGTCCCGGTGACAAGCTCTCACGCCCGCCTAGCAGCTGTTGGCCCTCCGGGTGGCAAGCAGGGGCCCTAGCCCAGGGGGAGAGTGGCACCTGAGTGTTTGTGAAGCTGGAGAGAGAGATCAGGGCCAAGGTCAGCTATAAACTATGAAGTACTGGGCCTGCAGGAGACCAGCCGGTGTAAATCGTGAAGCGTTGGACCTGTGCGAGGCCAGGCCTTATCAACGGAACCATCAGGCCGCAGATGGCCACTGCCTGGTTGATGTAATGGCTGGGAGTGGCGAGGGAAGGGACACGTTCTGATACTCATGAGGTCACTCTGCCGTGGAAGGAACGTTTCTTGTCCTCCTACTGTGTGCTGGCACCAGCATCTGGGGACATGTCGTGAGTGGGTCAGATGCTGTCTGGGGGGTGCCAGATAAGGGGCACAGGTGGTCCTGTGGTGCACGCAGTGGATTGCTGGCCAAGGTGGCCTGTGCCCTGCCTGGTAGCGTGGCTTGTCTTGGCCTGTCTGGGTGTGACAGTTTCCGTGTCTGTCACCCATAGAGTGTGGTTTTTGGGCTGGGGAGGCTCCTATCTGTACGCACAGCCCTCCCTCCTGAGCCTAGTACATAAGGGGCCTGCAGTGCATGCCAGTCTGGCCTTTTCACAGCACTTGTTGGGGGAATCTCATGAGGCAGCCCAATCTAGAATCTGTCCTGTAAGGAGATGGCCCCTTCATAGCATGGTGCCTCAGTTTCCCTATCTATAACACTGGCCAAATTCCAGGACCCCCTTCCTGGGTACATTGTGAGGATGGAGGAGAAAATTTGAGGGAAAGACAGAGTCTGGCATATAGCAGATGTTCACTAAATGTCAGCTTGTGGGAGGGGGACATGGTGGGGTTGGGGGCGCAGGGGAGGGTCTAGCAAGTGGTGACCCCGGAGGAGAGACTCCAGGCAGCCTCATCATATATGTGCCACTGTCATCAGGGTCCTCGCTCTCGAACATGATGCCAGAGGACACTGCCCCATGCAAGGGCAGAATCCAAGGATATCAGGGTAATCAGTCTGCTCCTTGGTAGCCTGGTGGGGAAACTGAGGCTGACCTGAGGTCACAGGGCCAGGCTGAGCACATCTCACAAGGCCCTGCAGAATCAATTCTGGGATCTTAGAGCTGAATACTGGGTTGTCACATTGGTCGTGGAATCTCTTTGGAGATCACAGAACTCCTTCAACCCAGGCAGGAGGGAGCTGGGGGTCCCTGTAGCCACAGCCGTGGTCCTAACGTCCCCCACACTGATGCGTGTTCAGGCTTTTGGACAGCTCTAGGGGAGGAACTGGAGGCTCAGTAGGGTGAGATTAACTTGTCCAAGAGCCTGAAGGTCAGAAGGAATCAAGCCGGGATTGGAACCACCTCCTGATCATACACTTGCACGGCCTCTGGCCCTCCCAGGCTAACCTGCTGGCAGATCCCATCTCCAGACGTTCAGAAGTATTTACTGAGTGGCAGCTGTGTGCTAGGCATTGTTCTGGGTACCCGGAGACAGAGAATCAGTGGGCAAAGTTCTGGTAAGAGGGTGTTCCAGGCAGAGGGCACAGGAGGTGCAAAGGCCCCAGGCAGGACCAGGTTTGTCCGGATCTGGTGATGGGGATGCTTATGTGGCTGGAAGGGAATAACTCCTGGGAGAAGGAGAAGGTTGAGGTGGGTAGGAGCCAGACCACAGAGGACCTCAGGGCCACAGTGAGGAATCTGGTTTTTATGCAACGGCACTGGGGAGCCTTGGGAGCTTTTTGAGCAGGGGAGGAATGTAGGCCGACTTGGGATGGCCAACCCTCGTGTCAGCCACGCTGGGTTCCTGGCTTCCTGAGCCTCAAACTGTCCTGCGGTGGTGGCAGTGGTTCCTGGCCCTCTGGTCAGTTGGCAAGGCCCTGCCATGACTGTGTCCCTTATGCCCCTCAGGTCAGCGCAGGAGCCCAGTCTCTGAGCCATGCTGGGCCCCGGGCGGCCTACAGCGAGCCCAACCCCGGCACCCACATAGTCATGAACAGCCACAGCCACAGCCACAATGGCTGTGGGGGGCGGCCGCTGGGCAGTGGGCTGGGTGCCCTGGGCAGAGACCCTTCGGAGCCCGAGGCCGGCCACCCCCCCCAGCCCCCACATGGCCCAAGCCTCCAGGTGGTGGTGGCCAAGAGTGAGCCAGCCCGGCCCTCACCAGGCAGTCCCCACGGGCAGCCGCAGGACCAGGAAGAGGAGGAAGACGATGAAGAGGATGAGGCAGGCAGGAGGAGGGACTCAGGGAAGACCCCGAACGTGGGCCACCGCCTGGGCCACCGGCGGGCGCTCTTTGAGAAGCGGAAGCGCCTCAGCGACTACGCCCTCATCTTCGGCATGTTCGGCATTGTTGTGATGGTGACCGAGACCGAGCTGTCCTGGGGGGTCTACACCAAGGTAGGCACGGCCCTTCCCCACGGCACCCCGGGGAGGTCCCTCTGGGCCCACCTGGCTCCCCCACTGCCCCTTGGGCACAGGGTCAGGGACCACATTGGCCGCAGAAGAAGCAGGTGGAGGATGCTGGGTGGGGGGGCCCTAGAGGCGGGGTTGGGGGGGGATACTGGGCCACCCACTGTGCCCACCTCCTGGGGCAGCAGGCAGGCTGCATGTGGGGGAGCTAGGCTCCAGCCCATTCCTTCTGCCCTGAACCAAGGGGCCACACCGTGGCTTAAGGTTGGGGACGAGGGCTGTCCCCCGGGCCAGTCCCAGGACAGGAGAGCCCCAGAGAAGGCCTGGGCCACATAGCCGGGAAAGAGCTTCTCCTGAGAGTGGTCGGGCTGGGTTATGAGCCTAGCTGTCCATCCCCTCGTGCTGGCCAAGGGTGGATGAGGACAGAGAGTGATCAGGGCATATCAGCCTGTAAACTATGAAACAGTGAAGGGGATGAGGCTAGGCCTTATAAACTGTGAAGTCCTGTGCCTACATGAGGCCAGGCCTCATAATTAGCCACATGCTAGGCCTTTAGGCCAGGCCTTCTAAACTCTGAAGTATAGGCCAGCCTTGCTGTCACCCCAGGCCTAAGGAGTAAGGACAGGAACATGGCTTCCTGAGTGAAGATCCCAGGTAGGGGGGTCAGGAGGGCCACCCACCCCCCAACATCCTGCCCTCCTGCCTTCTGCTCTCTCTCTCTCTCTCTGCCCAGGAGTCCCTCTACTCATTTGCACTCAAATGCCTCATCAGCCTCTCTACGGTCATCCTGCTGGGCCTGGTCGTGCTCTACCACGCCCGGGAGATCCAGGTCAGTGCCCAGCTGGCCCGGGCAGCTCCCCTCCCCATGCCCCAGAGACCCCCCTACACCAGTCACCCGGGACCCCAGCCCCCTAAAACATAAAAGGACCAATAGCCTCTTTTTAGAAAAAAGAAAAAAAGACCTCTGAAGACACAGCCTTTAGATTTAAATTTCTTTGGAATGCCTATGTTTTACTTTTCATTGATTATTTGGGAAAAAAAAAAAAAAAGAGAGAGAACAGTGAGGGAGCCAGAGGTGAGCTGGGGTCTCACACTCGTAAGTTATCTTCCGAGCCCTGGGGTCTTCCAAGGTTTGGCAGCCTTGAAAACCCGTGTTTGTAACACCAGGCTTCTATTCCTATTCAATCAGACCCTGCATTTGAAAGATTTATTCCATGTCAGGGAGTTTGTTCTCCTATTTCAGGAGTTAATCGAAACCTCGGGGCGCCCCAGAGAGCCCAACTCAGGGCACGTTGGGCAGAGGTCACCTGGGGCTGGCACCAGGGCCTGGGGATGCCAAAGGGTGTCAGAGTCTGGCCTCTGGCCTCTGACCTCTGACTTCAAGGAGCCATGGTCTGGTGGGTGACGGGTGTAGGAAAATCCTGCCTGGGCTGCACCACCCACAGACATCCCTGGGGACACCCAGGGTCTGGCGCATAGGAGGGGCCCTGGACGTGGCTGGGGGCAGTGGAGGGGACAGTGATACGTGAGCTGGAAAGAAGCAGTTCTGAAGGCATAGCAGCTGGAGACAACGGTCCGTTCCTCATACAGTGAATCCTGGAGGTACCATACGACCCAGCGATTCCACAGCATCCAAGAGAAATGAAAACCTACATCCACACGGAACTTGTACACATGTGTACATAGCAGCCCCATTCACAACAACCGAACAGCAGACACAACCCAAATCAGCTGGTGGGTGGATAAACCAAACGTCATATGTCCGTGCAATGGAGTAGGATTCAACCATTAAAAAACGAAGCCCTGGGGCCCCTGGCTCAGTTGGTTAAGCATCTGACTCTTGGTTTCAGCTCAGATTATGATCTCAGGGTCGTGAGACTGAGCCCGAATTGGGCCCTGTGCTCTGCTCAGCACCGAGTGAGCTTGAGATTCTTTCCCCCTCCACCCCCCTCTGCCCCGCCCCCTGCTCATGGGTGTGCACACTCGCTTGCTCGCTCTCTCGCTGTCTCTCTCTCAAATAAATAAAATCTTTAAAACAAAAACAAAAAAATGAAGCACGGTGCACGTGTGCTCAGACGGCCACAACAGACACCACAGCCGAGGGGCTTAAACAACAGAAACATTCGCTCACAGTGCTGGCAGCTAGAAGTCCAAGGTCAGGTGCTGGCAGGGTCACTTTCTGCTGAGGCCCCTCTGCTAGGCTTGTAGGCAGCTGCCTTCTGCCTGTGTCCTCACGGCTTTCTCCGTGTGCGCACATCCGTGGTGTGGCCCTCTTCTTATGAGGACACCAGTCCTGTAGGGTCAGGGACCCTCCCTGATGACCTCATTTAACCTTAATTCTTTAAAGGCCCTCTCTCCAAATACAGTCACAATGGGAGTTAGGGCTTCCACTGACGAAGTTTGAGGGGATGCAAGTCAGTCTAGAACTCTCCACCCGCCGGCCCATTCCCCAGGTTCCTTTCCTCCTCCTGTGCAAAGTGCATTCACCACATCCCAACAGTCCGCAGAGTCTTCCTCCCTCCCAGCACCAACTCCAGGTTCCAAGCCTCACTTAGGTGTCAGTGACGGGTAAGACAAGGGTGCTCTTCCTCTCCAGGTGAGAGCCCGACAAGTCATTGTCTCCCAAAATATAGAGCTGGGACAGGCATAGGATAGACATTCCTGTTCCTAAAGAGAGAAATCTGAAAGAAGAAAAGGTGTCAGGTGCCAAGCGAGTCAAAGGGCTAGCAAGGCAAATTTCAGGTTTGCTCGAGAATAATCCTCAGGCTCAGTGCTCCAGCTTGTGAACCCACTGGGTTGGCCTCGTTGCCCCCTCGGCTCTGGGTGGTGACCTTTTGTGACTGCCTTCAATTCAACATGTTTTCATGGTTCTTCCATGTTGTAGCAAGTATCAGAGCTCAACCCCCCCACCTTTTTTTAAAGATTTTATTCATTTAGTTGAGAGAGCAGGAGATGGGGGAGGGACAGAGGGAGAAGCAGACTCCGGCTGAGCAGGGAGCCTCACGTGGGGCTTGATCCCATTACCCCAGGATCATGACCTGAGCTGAAGGCCAGCACTTAACCGACTGAGCCACCCAGGCACCCCTCCCCTTTTTTTAAAAAAAGATTTATTCATTTGAGAGAGAGCGGGGAAGGGGGCAGAGGGAAAGGAAGAGAGAGAATCTCAAGCAGACCCCGCATCTAGCACAGAGCCTGACACAGGGCTCGATCTCACGACCCCGAGATCAAGAATCAGACACTTAACCATCCAAGCCATCCAGGTGCCCCAGACCTATGGAAGGACCCCATTTGGGTAATCCATTCATTCACAGACCGACACTTGGGTTGTTTCGGCTTTCCGCAATTGTTCGGGTACAAGGATTTGTTCCAATGGCTGTTTTCATCTCTCTTGCGTACATACCTGGGAGTGAGCTTGCTGGATCTTTGGTAACCCTGTGTTGTCTTTGTCGGGAACAACTGTCCCGCATTTCATTGGAATCGTGGCTAACCCCGCGAACCAGGGAGTGTGGCATCCGAGGCCCTGTTGTAAAAGCCAAATGGGGGCGGGGTGGGGGAGGGTGTCTTGGGCTGGGGGTCTCATCGCGGGGGCACCGGCTCCGGCGCGAGCCCCACCACCGCCCGCCCGCCCCCCGCAGCTGTTCATGGTGGACAACGGCGCCGACGACTGGCGCATCGCCATGACGTGCGAGCGCGTCTTCCTCATCTCGCTGGAGCTGGCCGTGTGCGCCATCCACCCGGTGCCCGGCCACTACCGCTTCACGTGGACGGCGCGCCTGGCCTTCACGTACGCGCCGTCGGCGGCCGAGGCCGACGTGGACGTGCTGCTGTCTGTGCCCATGTTCCTGCGCCTCTACCTGCTGGGCCGCGTTATGCTGCTGCACAGCAAGATCTTCACAGACGCTTCGAGCCGCAGCATCGGCGCCCTCAACAAGATCACCTTCAACACGCGCTTCGTCATGAAGACGCTCATGACCATCTGCCCGGGCACCGTGCTGCTCGTCTTCAGCATCTCGTCCTGGATCATCGCCGCCTGGACCGTGCGAGTCTGTGAGAGGTGCGCCCCCCAGCCCCGGCCCTGGCCACCACCGCGTGCACCCGCGGCTCCAGAGCCCCAGGGCTCCCCTGGCCATCACACTCCCCCCCCCCCACCCCCGGGATACCCAGCCCCGCCCCGTCCCCCTTCCCGGCCTCAGTGACTACCCCTCCAGTGCAGCCCCCTCATCCCCGGGACTCCAGCCTGGCGTACCCAGCCCCTACCCCAACCCACACCCCTCTGGGACACTGGCCCTCTCCCCCGGGGAGGGGGGTCTTGTGCTCCTCTGTCTCCCCGCTCCTCCACTGCCAGCAGCCAACCTCTGACCTCTGGCCCAGGGCCGTGGAGGCAGCAGGAGCAGGATGGCCCCCATCTGCCTGTTTCCGCCTCCCTCCCCCCAGTTTAACCTGCTCTCCTTCTCCCCTCTGCCCGCCCCAACGGACTGTAGGGAAAACATGTGAGTCCTACCCTTGGCCGAGCTGTGTGCACAGAGCTGCTGCTGTCCTGCCCGCCAGGAATTTAAGATTAGCTGCCGCAAAGGGGAGGGCTCAGGGAGGTGAGGCGGGGTGGCCGGGACCAGCCCAGAGTCCCAGCAGGGCCGGGGCAGGCAAGTTTGGAGTCGGGCTGAGGACAGCAGGGGCAGGCGGGCTGCTCTCAGGCCGCGTCCACTGGGCATCCTGGAGGTCCTTGTGTCCAAGGTTGGGGAGGATTTTGTTTGGACAGCTGACCTTGGGGGACTGGGACATCACCTCCCAAGAGTTGAGTGGATCTGGGGTACATAAAAACTGGCCCAGCCTTTAGTAGCTCCCCCTTCCCCGGAGTTTGTTCTGAACAGCCCAGGAAGGTGCAGGCCTTCAACCCAGTTTACAGATGAGGAAACGGAGGCTCTGGGGCAAAGGGACATTCCTGAGGCCTGATTCCTGGTTGGCTCCGGAGACCCACAGGGTGCTTCAGGAAAGGGAGGGTCCCCACTGGGCCTCTCAGGGCGTGGGGGTGCCTTGCCTGGGAAGGAGCCTTTCCTACCTCATGCTTTGCTGGGGAAGGCCCTGGAGGGGTCTGTGGCACGTGGTGCTGGGACTGGGCTTCCTGGGGAGTCCTTGGGCTGGACCTGCCCCCCAGGACCCCAGTCTTCACCCCTTTAAGCCCCCCTCCATGGCCCCTGCCTCAGCCTGACGTGGGGCTTGTGGAGGTGAGGGCCCAGCTCTTGTCAGCGAGGTCTACTGTCTCGGGACCTGCCAGGGTCTCCTTGGACCCCTGATGTACCACCATGCCAGTACCCACAGCCCATCCCCCACCCTGTCAGGGCAGGGTCAGGATTGTGGTCTGGGGAGTGAGAGAGGGGCACCCCTCATCAGGCATCCTTGAGGTACAGTCTGGGTCATTGCAGGGGTCCCCAGGTTGGGGCAGGGAACGGGGCAGGACCGGGGGGCAGCCAATCCTAAATTCTGAGCCCTATGATGCTGCTTGAAGCCCCCTCGCCTGCCTCGCTCCGCCCCTGCGGCTCTGTCCCACCCCCACCCTGCCTCCCGCATGCCCCCTCACTCCCTGGTCCTAGGCAGTCCTGGGTGGTCCTGTGCCCCCACCACAGCTCCAGCCAGGCCCGAGGCTCCCCCGCCCACTGCTGGAGGGCCTCCCTCTCCTCTTGTCCCCTGGGTGTGGGGTGCTGGTCTACCCAGAGGTGGAGGCCAAGGTAACTTGGGGCTCAGGTGCCTCAATGAAAGATGGGGTTCAGTCCCAGGTCCCCCTCACTCAGCAAGCATACTGGCAGCCCAGGCAGAGGGGCCTGGAGTGACGTCCGGCCCCCAGGGGTGGGCAGGGACTTCCAAACACCAGACGTGCTGGGAAGGTCTCCAGTCCTCCCATCCCCCTTTTGGGGCCTCTGTCACCTCGCCCTCAAGCCCCTGACTCCACTCTGCCTAGAGCAGCCCTCCCCACCAGCCTCCCCTGTCCTGCCTCTGCCCACAGAAGAGGGCCCACCCCTTCTGTGCCACCTCAGTTGGCCTCTAACCTTGAACCTCCTGAGAGGGCCTGAGGCCTGGGAAGGAGTGGGTCACCTGGAAAGGGCTCCCTGAGCTGGAGGGGCTTCGCAGGCTGGGGGCTGGGCTAAAGCAGAACCCTTGAGCTGTCCCCGCAGACCCCCAGCCTGGGTTGACCATAGGTAGAACTTGTTTGTAGCCCCGTGACCAGATTCACAGGGTTGGCTATGACCGGGGACAAAACCATGTCCCTTGGGGCCCGCCGCCCCCCCCCATACCAAAAGGTTAGCCCCAGGCCTCCCCACAGTGTCAGACTGCCTCCTCCTTCTTCACTCCCAAGCAAACCCCAGGCCCGGATTGGGCCAGTTGGTGCTGCCCTGAACAAAATGACTTCCCTTTTCCTCCCAAGTCCTGCAATACTGCCGTCCTCCAGCCTCCTGGGTCCCCCAGTGGTCCTCTTCCCTCCATGGGGCCTTGCTGGCTGGGGAATTCTTCCCAGTGTCTGACCTGAATCCTCACCTCCACTCCCTGCCGCTTCTGGTGCCCGTAGCCACCTGTGTCTGCGTCTGTCTGTGTGTCTGTCTTTGGGAGGGGTCGTGTGCACACGTGTGGACACGCGTGGACGTACCCTCACTTGGCCCGCTGTGTCCCATAACCGGGGCCGGGGAGAGCACACGTCCTGGGCAGTAGCTCAGGGAGTGGGTGAAGGGAGAAGGTTGGAAGGGATGCTGGGAGGAGAGTGTGGGTGCCCTCTGCCCCCTGGTACCCTCGGGAGGATGCTAACCACCCCCCTCTCCCTGCCCCGAAATGGTGCCTTTATTACTTTGAGCCCTCAGAGTGATTAGCTCCTTACAGTCAAGGTCCCCCCATGGCCGGGTGGACCCAGGGCCCTGGTGTCCTGGTGCTGCCTGTCCCGGGGTATGATGACGGCAGAGAGACCAGTGTGGACTGACTGGGCCTCCCCGGCTCCCCTCAGGTACCACGACAAGCAGGAAGTAACCAGCAACTTTTTGGGGGCCATGTGGCTCATCTCCATCACCTTCCTCTCCATCGGCTATGGTGACATGGTGCCCCACACCTACTGCGGGAAGGGCGTGTGCCTGCTCACTGGCATCATGGTAAGGGCGAGGGCCCTTGCATACCCCCTGCTGGTGGGGAGATCACCCCCTTGCCAGCTATAATGCATCAGAGTTCCTCCTTGTGTCATCCTGCCCTTTCACCCACCTCCTCCTTACCTCTGCCATGACTCAGAATCTGCACCCTTGGGCTTCCTGGGGGCATCTCTTCTTGGCTCCTTCCAGCCCTAGGTATGTAGCTCTTATGTGCCCACAGGGCTAGATGCTGTGGTCCACTCTTCGCACAGTTTTCTTTGCACTTTATTCTCTGCAACCTGCTTATTAATTCCCAGCCCTTAGATCCAGGGCTAGGGGCTTGATGCTTCCATGCCTCAGTTTCCCCAGCCGTCACCAGTACCCACTTCTGCTCCTGGTAAGGTTCCAGTCTTCCTTTATGTGAAATGCCCAGAACCGTGAATGGCGAACACCCAGTCAACACCCTCTGGGTTGTGCCATCACAGCCCGATTCCCCATCGTTGCTTGACTATTGGGGTATCCCAAGCACCCCACTGAGCCCCCATGGTGTGAAGATTGTCTCTTGTGACTCAGTGGACTCCGGCAGCACCCCATCTTCCCCAAAGGCTTCTCATGGCCCTCTGTGGGTGTGGGCAACCTCTGACATCGGGCATGATCTTTCCCTGATTCCATCATCTGTTGTCCTGCTCATCCCTCCTTCTGGAACCTTCTTTCTACAAACTTCCACCTCCTTCACAAATGCTTTTCCGTGTCTTGGAATATGAATTGTTGGGTGTAGGGTCCCCTACTCCTCTCCCCAACCCCCAGTTAATAACATGTTTATTTGTGAAAATCAGTGAACACCAGTAGGCCAAAGAAGCCCACCTGATCCCACCCCCAGGTGCAACCCCAGGCCACTCCTTGGAGTGTATCCTTCCTTATCTCCACACAGAGAGATGCATTTGGTCTTGTGAAGACCAAACCCCCATCCCCACAACAGTGTCCTTTCCTCCTGCAGATGGGAGCGCTGTCTTGCAAGGGCTTGCCCCATCCTGTTTCTTGGCTTGTAGACCGTGCTCACTTGTCATTATCTCCCGAGTCCCGTGGCTCTGTCCTCTCTTCACCCCTCGTCCCCTCTAAGCTATTTGGGCATAAGCCGGGGGTCCATGTTCTTTTCCTGCCCCCACCGGGGCCTCCCTTCTCATGGCCAAGCTGACACGGCCCCTCTCTTGGGAAAAGGCATCACGCCGAGTTGCTTGTTGTTTTGCAACAAGAGTGGGGAGGGGAAAAGACTAAAGATCGACCACAGCCCAACCCCCAGGACAAGCAAATGAACTTTGCAAACAACCAAGAAAAGTACTTGGGTAAGGTGAGGTCAAACCCAGAAAGCCCAAGACAAAATGGAAAAGCTGAGTTCCATTCTGTGAGACCTGGCTCCTTCCAGAAAATGAGTTCTGTGTGTGTGGCCCGCAGCTTGCTTGCTGCCCTCACTCCTGGCGCACCCGTGAGCCGTCATGCTTGGGTCGGTCTCGAGCTCTTCTTTCTTTCTTTGAGAGAAAGAGAGAGCACGAGCAGGGAGAGGAGCAGAGGGAGAAGGACAAGCAGACTCCGCACTGAGTGCAGAGCCCGACCCGGGGCTTGATCCCAGGACCGCGAGATCATGACCTGAGGTGAAATCGAGAGTCAGTTTCTTAACCGACAGAGCCACCCAGGTGCTTCGGTCCTGAGCTCTTCCTTTAGCTCTCTCCTCTTCCATCCTTGCCCAACTGTGTGCCCTCCTGGTCACTGCCCCTCCCAGTATCTCAGCAACCATGCATTTGCCTGTACGTGAACTTTAGGGCATCCCAGTGTGGTCCCTCTGAGTCCAGCGTCTTTGGCTGGACATGGTTTCCGTGCTGTTGTGTGGAGCTACCAGATGTCCTTTTCCCACGTGGAGGTTTCCAGCATGTTGCTTTGCCCCAGTGGACAGGGCTTTTTCCAAGAATGGACCCCAGAGGGGGGCGCCTGGGTGGCACAGCGGTTAAGCGTCTGCCTCCGGCTCAGGGCGTGATCCCGGCGTTATGGGATTGAGCCCCAGATCAGGCTCCTCCGCTATGAGCCTGCTTCTTCCTCTCCCACTCCCCCTGCTTGTGTTCCCTCTCTCGCTGGCTGTCTCTATCTCTGTCAAATAAATAAATAAAATCTTTAAAAAAAAAAAAAAAAAAAGAATGGACCCCAGGAGCCCATGATAGGGTTTTCTCAGAGGGTGACCTTGTGCCCATCCCACCCTGGTGGGGCATGTGGGCATCTGGACCCGCCCAGGACCGTCCAATGGTGTCCCTGGCCCTTGCCCACCCTTCCCCATAAGTGTTTCCTTCCATCCCTAAGAAAAACTGAACGACAGCCCGGGCCCCCGCCCCCCCGAGCCGCAGGGCCAAGCCCAGCCTCTCCCTCCTTTCCTCTTAGAAGTAGCAGCCTCAGGAGGAAGCAGCTGGCAGGGAAGGCACCAGGAACAGATTTCAGGGCAGGCGGGGACCACCTGGCCTTGCCCGCTCCTGCCACCTGCCTTGAGCACTTCTGGGGCTGATGACACCTCTTGCGTGTTCCAGGTTCCCTGGCCCCTGCTTCTTGGTGGCAGACCCTCCCCGTCCCACCGTGTTACTTTTTCCTGCCCCATCCTACCTGTCAACCCTCTTCTCTCTCTCAGGTCCTCATTACTGTCCTTCTCTCTCTCCTAGACTGCTCCCCAGTAGACGAGCGAGTCCTCTCTGACCTCTTTCAGTAGCCAGAAGGTCTGGCTGCCGTTTAGGGCATCCTGGGGAATGTGGTTGCATCAAGCAGGGAGGCCAGCATGGGGGAGGCATCCTCCTCTCCACTTCCCCACCTCCTGGAACCTCCACTTTGCTTCTTCCTACCTGCAAATGCCCCCCCACAGGCAGCCAGCTTGACCCTTTCCTCACACTGCCTTCTCACCCTGCCTGCTGACCAGGAGTGTAGAAAGACATGTCCGCTGGGTCTCTGTCCCCAGCACCCAGACCCCAAAGCCTTGAAGGAAATGCTTCCAAGTTCTTCCTCCTGCATGGTCTTCGGCACGGAATTTACCTGCAGATCCTTCCTTTTCTTCTCCCTTTCTTATCTCTGAGCCTCAGTTTCCCCCTCTGCCCAGCAGGGATGAGTGGTCTTACCCCCCAGGGCTCTTGGGGATCAAATAAGACATTCAACTGATAGTAAGCAGGTGGGGCTGGGTGTCAGTGAGCTCAACGGGGGATCTGCCAACACTGTGGGCTTGGAGGGTAAAGGCAAAGGTGGAATCAGGGCAGGCTTCCTGGAGGAGGGAGGGTGTCCTGCCTGTGGCCTGGGACCTACATGAGGCAGGACACTGATATGTTGCCCATCCTCCGCATCCAGGGGGCCGGCTGTACAGCGCTCGTGGTGGCCGTGGTGGCCCGGAAGCTGGAGCTCACCAAGGCAGAGAAACACGTGCACAACTTCATGATGGACACTCAGCTCACCAAGCGGGTAAAGACGTTCGTCACAGCCACTTCCTCTCCCAGTCATCAAGGGCAGACCCTCTCCACCTTGCCTCTGTACACAGCGGGCGTGTCCACATGCCCACAGGTCACTGCACTGCCTCGTGCTCTGCTGTTCGTGCAAATTGTTCATGAGCCACGCGTGGAGACACGGTGGTGGCCCCGGGTGTCCACCTACGTGCCCAGTCATCACCACACCCTGAGCCACACAACAAGAGGCAGGCATTTTGGGGCTAGGCAGCCAGACACAATCTATAAGCTGTCTGACTGACCTCTTTGTGCCTCAGTTTCCCCGTGTATAAAGTGAGGGAGATCAGCAAGTGCAGATTCACTGATTTAACATTTGCAAGGTGTATAGAAACGTTCTGGCCCATGCTGAATGATATAAATGAAGTACACCCCCCCCATAGAGCACAGATGTGGATGTAAAAACATGACCTCACCTTACAGGTCCAGGACCCCAGAGGGGCATTTCCAGGAGTTTCTAAGAGTTTCTGGCAGTTTCTGGAAGTTTCCAGAAACCTACAGTTTTGTGCCTACCTTGAGGAATTGTTCTTTTTCTGGCCCCAGGTAAAAAATGCCGCTGCTAACGTTCTCAGGGAGACGTGGCTCATCTACAAACATACCAGGCTGGTGAAGAAGCCAGACCACGCCCGGGTTCGGAAACACCAGCGTAAGTTCCTCCAAGCCATCCATCAGTAAGTCCAGCACCTTTCCCACTCACGTTTCTGTGTCCACCTGGTGCAGAGGCAGCTGTGGTCCTTGGGAGGAGGCTATGAGCCAGGCCAGACAGCTCAGTGTGGCATCGTCATGGCCCCTCCCACTCCGGGTGGTCAGTTGGCTGGGGCTTGCAGCCTCTGTGCTGAGTGGGATGGTTGGATGGTCAGAAGGAGGCAGGTGATGGGCCCAACACTTGTCAAGGGCAATCACCTTTGTTAAGTCAGGCAACCCAGGGGCGCCTGGCTGGCTCAGTTGGTTAAGCGTCTGCTTTCAGCTCAGGTCACGATCTCAGGGTCTTGGATCGAGCCCCGCGTTGTGCCCCCGCTCAGTGGGGAGTCTGCTTGTCCCTCTGTCCTTCCCCCGCTTGTGTTCTCTCTCTGTCTCTCTCAAATTAATAAATAAAATCTTAAAAAAAAAAAAAAAAAGTCAGACAACCCACCCAACGTAAATGGCAAGAAGCATATTTTATTCTCCAGAATAGCCAAAATTATTTTACCTTTTAGATATTAACCAATTTCCGTTTTTTGCTGTGGCTGCCAGGAAGCTCAGAATTCACTTTGTGTCCTGATCTATGTGATCATGTGGGGTAATTAGAAATTACTTGATTTTCTCTGTTGTTCCTTTGTCCTGAGAATTTTTTAATCAAGTAGTTCTCGTGCTTGGCTGCTCACTGGAAACACCCACAGGGCTTTAAAAATCCTACAGGCCACACCCAACACCAGTTATAGTTGAGTCCGGGATGCACCCTAGGCTTAAGTTTATGCTCCTCAGATGAGTCCAGTGTGCAGCCGGAGTTGGCAAACTTTTCCTATAAGGGCCAGAGAGTAAATACTCGAGGCTTTGTGGACCAGATAGTCTGTCGCAACTACCCTATTCTGCTGTTACAGCAGGAATGCAGCAGAGAGGAATGGGGGGACCATGCTCTAACAAAACTTTATTTTCCCAAACAGGCAGCTGGCCAGAGTTGGGCTGGGCCAGGCTCGAATATGCCAATCACTGTCCACTAGAAATATCATGTGGGGCACCTGGTGGCTCAGTCGGTTGAGCGTCTGCCTTAGGCTCAGGTCATGATCCCAGGGTCCTGGGACTGAGTCCCACATCGGGCTCCCTGCTCAATGGGGAGCCTGCTTCTCCCTCTCCCTCTGCCTTCCCCTCTCCTTGCTTGTGCTCTTGCTCTCTCTCTCTCTCTCTCTGTCAAATAAATAAATAAATAAAATCTTAAAAAAAAAAAAAAGAAAAAGGAGGTATGGGACAGCACCCGGTCTAGAATTTAAACAACTCCAAATCCAGTGCAGTGGCACTCAGTTTGTATTTACAATTGAGTCATGTGGTACCTGACTTAAAATAGTAAAAAAAACATTTAGGCACTTCTCAGAATGAGCCCATGGATTCCCATCTCTCACTTTATGGGAAAACTTATTCACAACTGGGCTCCCCTAAGAGAATCAGGCGGCTCCCTGCCCCAAGAGCTCCCAGGCCAGACACAGGGACCAGTGAGTCACGAAGTGAAGTGAATAGTGTTAGAGTCTGAACTAGTACAGCAGGAAGGCAGCTGATTCAGCCGTGGGGAAGAGACAAGAGGCAGCATGGAGAACCTTGGTGTGAGTGGTGGAATAGGGCATTTGGGCTGGAGGGGAGCTTAGGGTGTGGCCAGGGCAGCCCAGCTTCTGGGGTGCCAGAAGGTAAAGGAGTGTGACCATCAGGAGACCAGGCCACAGGAGAGGAAGCTGAGCTGGCTGGACTTCAACTTTCTAATCCTGTTTAATAATCTTTGCCTCTTTTCTAAAAACAGCTTTACTGAGGTATAATTGACATATAGTCAGCTGTACCTATTTAAAGTGGACAGTCTGGTCAGTGTTAACATACGTACATATCCATGAAACGATTACCACAGTCAAGACAAAAAACAGATCCATTGCCCCCAGAGTTTCCTGGGGCTCTTAACCGTCTCTTAGCTAGAGAGTTTAATCCATTTACATTTATTGTGTTTACTGTTGTAATTGGATTGGTTTCGAATGATAACAGTCTCTGCTTCGCAAGACTGCAGGGGGATCTAAATGGGATGATAGGCAGGAATGCCCGGCATGGTCCCTGGTAACACACGGCCCCCCAAACCCTGCTCCTGCCTCTGCTCCCACCATCATATGAAAAGCAGGGAGAGGAGCTGGTACCACCCTTAACCTCACTGTGTCCAGGTCTTAGTCCTACCTCCTCACAAGACCCCAAGACCCTTGAGGACAGAGACCCGATCACTGGGTCCCAGTCTGCTGTCTGCCACTTAACTGTGGGGCCTGGGCAAGGGATTATGCTATTCCAAGCTTCGTTTTCTTATCTCTAAAGTGGAGACGGTGGTAATTAATGTGCCTTTCCTCCAGGGATGACATATGGATCGAACACAGTTGGGGGCTCAACTATACCTACCTGCCATACGGTATTTTCTAAACATGGAAACTAGCAACATTGTCATTACTGCCCTCGATATGTTCATTTGGTTATCGTACCAGCATTTCCTATGCCAGCTGCTATGCCAGGCACAGGGGACACAGACACGGCCCTGCCCTGGACTTTGCCCCAAGGAATGTTCCAGAACATTGTTGGGGGGAAATGGGAGGATGGGAATTGAGGAGAGCCAGGTCTATGGAAGGAGGCACCTGCTCTGGGAGTTACCTGTGTCCCTTTGTTCTGGGGTGGGACTGTCCCACTCTTATTTATTGATTTATCTATCCATCTATTTATTTATGTATTTTAAGGTTTTATTTTTAAGTCATCTCTACTCCCAACATGGGGCTCGAACTCACAACCCCAAGATTAAGAGTTGCACACTCCCCCGACTGAGCCAGCCAGGTGCCCCTTACTTGTCTTTAGGTCCCCCTATACCTACTCCCTTCCCAGCCAAAAAAACAAAAACAAAAACAAAAACCCAAGATGTCTTGTAAAGCTGATGAAATGAAAGAAGTTTGAACTAGGGCCTGAGATGTGTATGGGATTTGGTTATGAAACCAAAAGGTAGCCAGGCATATCGAGGATTGTCCACAGTCTGGGCAATGGTGGGAAGGTAGGAATGAGCATGGCGCCAGGGAGACTGGAGGTCTGATATCCAGGCACGAGGGAGCCGAGGCATGTTCTTGAGCTGGGGAGTCTCCATGACGGGAGTGCTGTATGAGCAGCCAGTGAAAAGGAAGAAATGGTTTCAGGATGGATTGAGGAGCACAGCATGGGTTTGGAGAATATATGGATTTGCTAGGGATGCTGTAACAGAGTGCCGAAAACCTGGGTGATTTAAAACAACAGAATTTATTTTTTTTAATTATTATTTTTTAAAAGATTTTATTTATTTGACAGAGAGAGCGCACGCAAGCAGGGGGAGGGGCAGAGGCAGAGGGAGAAGCAGACTCCCCACCGAGCAGGGAGCCTGATGCGGGGCTCGATCCCACGACCTGAGCCGAGGGGAGACACTTAACCGACTGAGCCACCCTGGCGCCCCAAAACAGCAGAATTTATGCTGTCACTGTTCCAGAGGCCAGAAGTCCAAAACCGAAGAGTTGGCAAGGCCATTTTCCCTCTGAAGGCACCAGGGAAGCTCTGTTCCAGGCCTCTTTCCTAGCTTCTGGCAGCCTCAGCTGTCCTTGGCTTCTCGATATATCGCTGTAGTCCCCCGTCTTCACATGGCTTCCCCCTGTGTCTTTACATCATCCTCCCTCTGTGCATGTCTGCATCCAAATTTGCCCCTTTTTATAAGGACACCAGTCCTATTGCATTCGGGCCTACCCCAAGACCTCATTTTAACTTGGTTAGCTCTAGAAAGACCCTGTTTCAATAAGGTCACATCCTGAGGTACTGGGGGGTAGGACTTCAATATATCTTTCTGGGGGGACACTGTTCAACACATAACATGGAAGTTGCAAAGAGGTCAAGACTGCCTTCCCCGGGAAAGTCACCCTGGAGCTCGGCAGGCCTCAACTGCCACTCAAGGCAGCCTCAGACCTCCAGGGCTGGGGGTGTTTGTACCCACTCCGTTTCTCTAGACCGAGGGCTGGGTCCTCTCAGGGGTCCTAGTACCCAGCATAGGTGGGCCCTGAGGGGCCTCCCCGAGCAACTATCACATGTGGGCACGCAGGGATTGAGTTTGGACCAGGGAAGAGGAGTCCTGCCTGGAACAGTTTTCCTGGGCTGGTCTCACTACACCAGGGATGGAGATGAGGGTCAAGGACACTCTGTGGCCAACTCCTCACCCCACCCCCACCCATGGGCAGCTGTTGGGAGGCCAAGGTGTGGAGGCTGAGTGGCAGGTCCGGGTTCAAATCCTGCTGGAGGGCCGGTGGGCACTGGCTTTGCCTCTCTGAGCCTCGTTACCCAGCTTGGGAAACAGCATGGGCGTAGTTCTCTGGACTAAATGCCACCTCTGGGGCCAGGTGCCCGGCACAGACTGGGATTCAGCGGGACCACAGGCTGAAAGCAGCTGCATTTGCTGGGGGGTGCTGCTGGAGGGAGGGGAGGAGAAGAGATTCCCTGAGGGGTTGGCATGGCCCCCGCAGAGGCTGGGCCCCTTTCCAGAGCAAGGGCGGCAGCCCCCCAGCCACCCGGGGCCCCTGGCCTGGTCCTGGGGTTGTGCGGGCGGGAGGCGGGCCAGGTTGGGCACGTGCCACCCAGCTGCACTGAGGTTAAAACTGCCTTGTGATTTCTCTCTGCTCTGCCGGGTCCTGCCAGAGCTCAGAAGTAAGTCTCTTCCTGGGGGGTGAGGGGTGCGTGGTGGTCGCGGGGCAGGGCACACACCCAGCGTGGCTTGTGGAGCGCGACCCCTGACCTCAGGCCATGGCCGGGGCTTGGAGCCACCCTGCAGGCCTGTGCAGTCTTCACCTGGGCCGGTGGGGGTTGGGGGAGTCCAAGTTCCCTGGGGACATCCTGAATCAGGCCGTGTGGACATGGCCAGAGGGGGACACTGGGGGAGGTGGCTTAGCCACCCCCCAGGCCCTGCCACCCGATGTGTCCTGGGAGGGAACAGGCCGCATGGGGCCTGACCCTCACTCTGCCCCATCCCCCCTCTGCATGTCCCACAAGGCGACCCCAGGTGGGGTGGGTGCATGAAGGACCCAACTCCCCCTGTAGCCTCCACCCAACCCCACCCACCCACCTGTCCCCCAGGCTCCGGAGTGTGAAGATTGAGCAGGGGAAGCTGAATGACCAGGCCAACACTCTCGCCGACCTGGCCAAGGTGAGCAGGGCGGGGTGGGGTGGGGCAGCTCTTCAGGCCCGCAGAGGCTGCTCGGGCCCCTACAGGAGAAGAGGGGGCCCACCTCCTGCCAGGAGAGGAGCAGTGGTGCAGCCTGTACGACAGACTGCTGACGCAGGCCAGGGATGCGAGGCAGACGGGGACCAGCCGCGGGGGCACACAGGCCCTGTCTGCAAGGGTCTGGAGGTTCCAAATATAAGAGGGGCGCTAGCAATCTACCTGCACATAGACCACTTTTTACCTTTGGCGGCTCTTTTATTAAAAAAATAGTATCTAATAAAATAGCTTTCATCAGAATATCTAATGAGCGGGCTAAACTGGTGAAGTGTCCTTTCGTTTTAGGCATATCTACCGACAGGCTCTAAAATTGCAGAGAAAAACGAATTTCGTTTGCTCTGGCCATAGATTCAAATGATAGTATCAGCAGAAAGCTGACTTGTGCAGCCGTTAAACATCTCTCAGGAAATTAAAGTCGGTGGCAAGAGCTCTCCAAGACCAGGTGATGTTACAAACGAATCTGTTGGTTTTATTATCAAGCCGGACCCCATTTCCCACTTTTTATTCATCCGCTAGAAGATGGGACAGTTGACCCAACTTCAGTCCAGCTAGCTCTTAGAATACCCGTCACACTGTTCGGAGCTCCCTTCGGAGCAGCGGCAGACCTTTCGTGAGTAGTTCACGCGTGAACTCCGCTCCCTGGCTCTGTCCCCTCATCAGTTCATTAGTCCGAGGTTCATTTCATATTATCTTTGGAAGATGTTAAGTCCTATTCTCCTTCTTATACCCAGAGCGTTTTGGACTCATTCTCTTCATCATTATCAAGAGAATGCAGTATAATATTAACCTACATAAATTTAATTTGGAAAGAAACATTATGGGTGGGGGACACATTGTAGACCCCTAAAGAAATCACTCAGTTGGTAGTAGAAAGAACATAATCCTAAGAGCATACAGAACTCTTGCCAAACTAATTTGATGTCCTATGAGATTATAGCTAGAAATACATATGAAATGCCTTTGAAAAACTCAGGGACTAGTTATTATAATTTGAATTATCCATATCGCTCTTCCTTCCATTAGTATAGATAATTGAAGTTTGAATTTTTCAAAATTATTTAAACCTTGCAATCACGGTAGTATGCCCCTCTCAGAGTACGTTTAACAAAGCCTGCTTTGAAGTAAGGCTTTAATTGGATGGGATTATACGGGTTCCTAATTTTTAAAATTTAACAAGGGTAAAGTGTTTTCCAGCATTAAACTTTAATGCGGTCCTACCCAAGATTGCGGATTTAATTTGTGTATCTCCGACAAAAGTACAAGGTGTATTTTAAGTTTTGAAGAATTTAAACCTCAAGAGAGGCCAGAAAAAAATCATCAGAGGCTGGATGCCTCCAGATGTTACCCTCTGGCCCTGGGGACTGTGGGTAAGAGGGGCCCCAAGGTGTGTGTTCGCCCTGGGGCCGGGGTGGGTGGGCCCGTAACAAGACGTGGTGAATGTCACCACTGAGGCTCGGGCATGGAGGCTGGGAGAGGCTGGGGTTGGAATGCAGCAAGGTGCTGTAGTAGGTGCCACGTCCTGTCCCCCTCCCATAGAGCAAGTGGGTGGGGGCTCTTTCCCCACGTCAGCATCCGTCCTCCCATCTCAGGCCACGGGGTGGTGACCCACTGTCTGCCTGGGGGTCTGATCAACCCAAGATTAGAGATGAGGAACGATGTTCTATCGCCACCTGGTGGCAAGAGTGGCACTGCACCCAGGTCTGTCTGAGTGGCCCACTTTCCCTTCCTGGGTCCATCTGGACAGTGGCAGAACCGGCTCCTCCTTGCCGGGTTGTGGGGAGCAGTCGAGGTGGTAGGGGTATCCCGTTGCCTACTGCAACCATAATTGTGGCTGCTGTGCTCCTCGGTCTGTGATTGGGTCAGATCCTTGGAGTGGTCACAGCCCACCCCCTGCTGCCCACACCCTGCTCCCCTCCCCCCCGCAGCTCTGCAGGGTGTGGTTCCCTTGGGTGAAGGCAGCACCCAAGATCACCCTTTGGCTTCATGTGCCTGGTGGCCAGTTCATCCCCTCAGGGCAGCTCTGGCCACATCCACCCCAGGACCTCCCCCAACCTTCCCCAGGCCTGCTGGCCCCTAGCCTGACATTCAAGACCTGTCTCTCCTCTTGCCTCTTGTCCTACCATTCCGTGGGCTACAGCAAGAGACCTGTAGGGTTGGGGTGTCCTCGCAGTTGTCTCCCACTTGGGTCCCTCTCAGTGGGCTCTCACCCAACTGGGGTTGGTCACCCATCTCTCTCTGTGTCTGTGCATCCCTCTCTCTCACTTGGCCTCTCCTTTCTCTCCCACTCCATCTCTGGCAGACCCAGAATGTCCTGTACGACCTCATGTCCGAGCTGCACGCCCAGCACGAGGAGCTTGAGGCCCGCCTGGCTGCCCTTGAAAGCCGCCTGGATGCACTGGGCGCCTCCCTGCAGGCCCTGCCCGGCCTCATCGCCCAAGCCATACGCCCGCCCCCACCACCCCTGCCTCCCCGGCCTGGCCCCGGACCCCTGGACCAGGCAGCCCGGAGCCCCCCATGCCAGTGGCCACCCGTGGCCCCTTCAGACTGCGGGTGACAACCCTGCCCACCACCAGACCCCTCAATCTTGGCCATCGTGTGGCCGCCACCTCCACGCCATCCAGGAAGCCCTGTACAGTGGCGCCTCTTGGAGTTCAAGGAGCCGAAGCTGAGTTGGGCTGAGTGGACCAGGGCCCTCCCCCACCCAGACTGTCTGGGCAGGAGACAGGGCCGGACCGCAGGCGAGGGCAGGGGTGGGCCACCCACCAGCTTCCTCCCTGATTGGAGCTGGGGGGAGCCAGGAGCTCCCTTTGGTCCCCTGGCCCCCCGACTCTCCCCAGGCCCCCGGTGGGCATGGAGCAACCAGGAGAGGGGTCCTTGCCAGTTCTGAATAAAGCAGGACCCACCCAGTTGCTGCCTGTTTTGCATGGCTATGGGACCCTCATAAGCACAACATGGGAGGTGGCCACCTGACTCCAGGGCCCAGAATGGATGTGGGGGGCCTTGCTGAGTCCGTCCTATCACTGTTCCAGCCTGGTAGCCCTCCAAGCCTGAGCTCAGTTTGAATACACCTTCTGAGGACATCAGCATCAGTCCCAATCGGCATTGACAGCCCTGGCCTGCAAGAGGCCATAGATCGGGGAGACATCCTTCCCCTTCTAGCAGCCGACTTTGCTGGAGCACCCAGTGTGACCATGGGTCACAGTCCAGTGGGGAATGTGACATGAGTGAGGAGGACCATTCAGTCTTTGCTGCACGTGTGTCGAACACTTGCCCTATACAGGGGACAGAATGTAAATTACCACACTTCTTTATCAGAACCTGGCCAGGGTAGGATGGGGACACTGAGGGTCAGAGAAGTGAAGCCACCTGCCTCGGGCTCCAGAACGGGCTGGGGGTTGGGGGGGAGGCAGGATTCAAACTCAGGCCCGTAGGCCGAAGTGAAGAACCTGGACTTGAGGGAGGGTATAGTGTGATTCCGGGGTTAGAGCGGCCTTAGAGCAGGCTAGAAGGGCAGGTTCTGGACACGAGTAGAATCAGAAAGGTCCCTCCAGGCCTTGGGCTCAGTGTGCTGGGGTGAGGCAGGGATGGCAGGCCCTTGGCAGCCTCTGGGCTCGGCACAGCAGAGAGATAGAAGCCTGGCTCCTGGGGAGGCTAGTCTGGACCCAGCTGAGAGTCTCAGGCCCTGGCAGCCTCCGATAAAGCCATCAACCACCTGGCTCAGGAGATAACTTGGGCACAAGACCGAGAAGAGTGGGGAGGTGCCAGCGGGCTCCAGACCTGCGTTGGGAGTCCTGACTGCCACCGCTGGGTGCTTCTAGGCAGAGGCTGCCCCCTATGAGGGCCTCAGTTTTCCCATCTGTAAGATCTGGTGAGGAGAACAGGGCACAGTGCCCACCTTTGGGGGACACCTGCTCTGATGGAGGAGGAGGCACAAAAAACCATGTAGCAATCACAAACACAGCGACCAGAACCAGAAAGAAATAAACAAGACCAGAGTACGATTAGGGGACTCTGAGGAAGTGACATTTGGGCATGGGGGTGGGGATGGGGAGATGGGAGAGCCCATGTGGGGAAGGGCGTTCCTAGCGGGGGAGCCGTCAGCGCAAAGACCTAGAGGCAAGCCCCGAGCTTGGTGTGCGTGGAGAACAGCCAGGAGACCAGAGGGGTTGGCTGGGGCGGTGCCGGGGCCAAAGGTGCCGGGTGGGGGACACATGAAACCACCAGATAGCCGGGTGGCTGCTCCGCTCGAGGCCAGCCACATCCGCCTCTGACTCAACAGCGCCGACCCTACAAAAACAGGGCCCGCCCCGCGCTGGCGGGGGTGGTGGTGGTGGCAAAGTCAACAGCGCGGGCACGCGGGCCGCACGTCCCCGGGGGCCCGGGCGCGTCACGGGGGCGGACGCCGAGGACCAGGAAGTTGGCGGCCGACGCGCCGGCCGGGAGCCCCGGGCGCCTGCCCGAGTTGGCGGAGGCCGGAGGACGCTCGGGGGCGCCCGGGGCCGCGAGGAAGGGCGCCGAGCCGCGGGAGGGCCGCAGACACGCCCCGCCGGGCGCCCGCTGGCGGCGGGCCGGGGTCGGGGCCGGGCTCCCCGCGGTGCGCCCTCCCAGCTCTGCGCCCCGGCCTGCGCCATGCGCTACGGGAGCGTGCGCAGCTTCGCGCTGGAGCTGGCCCGGGGCCCCGGCGGCGCGTACCGCGGCGGGGAGCGGCTGTGCGGCCGGGTGCTGCTGGAGGCGGTGGCGCCGCTGCGGGTGAGAGCGCTCGAGGTGGCGGCACGCGGCGGGGCGGCGACGCACTGGCTCGAGGGCCGAAGCGTGGGCGTCAGCGCGGTGTCCAGCGACTACGCGGCTGCCGAGACGTACCTGCGGCGGCGGCAGCTGCTGCTCCGAGGTGAGCCGCTCCCTCGGCGCTCCCCAGCCAGGATCCCCCGGGGCCCTCTCCCCGGGTCTGGGCGCCCCTCTCCAGTGCCTGGAGAGTTTCGACTTAGAGGCTGTGTGGTCGGGCGACTCTTTTTAAGAAGTGGAGACCTCCTCCCCAGGGTCTGGACCCTCTTGCCAGGCCACACACCCACCTACCCCCCCAACCAAACCCTCTTTCCCAGGAACCCCTCTTGGGGTCTGGGCGCCCCCCTTTCCAGAGCCGGGAAGCCCTCCACGTAAAGGCTTTGTGGCGGTGATTTCTCCCTCCCCCCCCCCCAGTCTGGAGAACCCCTGGGTACAGTCAGGACATCCTCCTGTCTGGACCCAAGGATCCCCCTTTAACTCCAGACCTGGGGTCCCTGATTTCCCAGAGAAGACCCCCATCTCACGTTCTACCAGTGCCTCCCCCCTCAGTTTACCACTAGCTCTCACAGGAATGAATTCAAACGTGGGTGGGGAGTTCTGGTGGTATTTGCAGGTAGGTTTGCATCCCCGAGAGGGAGGAGACTTGGGGTGGGGTCAGATCAGGCAGAGAGGACTCCCAGCTGTCTCCCAGGGGTCTCCCAGCTCTGAACTTCAGTCCCTCACACTCAGGCCCCACAGCCGGTCAGGAGCAGGCCAGGGGTGAGTCTGTGCCTCAGCACTGAGCTATGTTTGCTGTGGATGATGTCGGCTCCCCGCGTGGCCTTACCACCCCCTCCGCTAAGCCAGACCTCAGTATACTCTTCTGTAAAACGGGCAGAGGCAGGGCCGTACACAGTAGCTCCTTTGCCCGCAGCCTTTCAGCCTTAGCCCAACAGCCCCAGATGTGGGGACTCTCCCCTTACTAGCTGTGGAAACCCAGGCCTAGAGGGCCCTAGGGCAGGACAGGAAGAGGCCCCAGAGGCACTTCCTTTCCCCTGAGACTTAAGGGAAATTGGTCACACCCCTGGTCCCACTCTACCAGCTGCTTTATTAAGACACTGGGGTGAAGCTTGCAGAACTGCTGCGTAACCTCAGGTGAGGCCCTTTGGGCCTCTGGGGACCCATCTGTGAAAAGGACTTACCACATCCTCCACCCCCACCTGGGCTTACAGCCTGCAGGGCTCCACTTGGCCCTGGGAGAAGGTACTAGCCTTTCATTTCAATCCCAGAGTCCCCTCCTCCATGCAGCCTTCCAAGCTGATCGCTGTGTCTACAGCCTCTGCTCCTCCCTTCGGTGCTGCTCTGACCCACTGCTTCTGTGGCCACTCTGACTGCAGGGGACCATGCCCTGTTATGACTCCCCCCCCCCCCGGGGGTTCCGAGGCCTCAGGAGGTTCCCAGGGCCATCTGAAGGCACCTCAAAGGCGGCCTCCAGGAGTGGGTTCGAGCAGCTACGCATGTCTCTGCCACCAGAGGGCGCCGGCGCCCTACAGACCGCGACCAGGAACGCCTTCCCTCAGAAACGCTCTTTGAGGTTCTTTGAGTAAACTGAGGACCAGAGAGGAGTCATACCTTTTAGAGGGTACACCGCAGCCCTGGCCCCTGGGGTTCCTAGGACGTCCCCTCCGCTTGGCTCTATCTGTGAGGGAACTGGGGCTGGAGGGGTGCCAGGAGCGGGCCAAGGGCTACGCCTCGGAGGCTTGTAGGAGTTTGCTGGTGCCAGGAGCGGGCCAAGGGCTACGCCTCGGAGGCTTGTAGGAGTTTGCTGGGGAAGGTATTTACTGTTATTGAGCCGGTGGACATCAAGTTGCGACAGGAACATCGGGTGGTGGGAACAGCTTGGGCAAAGCGCTGAGGCGTGACCGAGTGGCGACATGTGGGGAGTGGGTTGATGACCTGGGAGCGAGGCTCTCTGGAGGGGGAGGGTGTCCGAGCATGGGCTACACCGTGATTCATGCACACAATACTCAGAGGTCGGGGCCGGTTTTCTTCTGGCTCTGCAAACGACGAACGTGGAAACTTAGGCTCAAGAGGTGATCTCTAGCCCGGGGTCATCCAGCTCAGCGGGATTCGAATCGCAAGAGGCGGGCAGCAGGTGCCCAAGCAGAGCGAGGCCCTACCCACTTCCTCCTCCTTCCCCCATCGCTCAGAGCGGGCAGCTGACGCCCAGTCTAGTCCCAGGCTGTCAAGGCCCCGATTGCGGCCAGGCCATTCCACAGCCTTCCCGCTCGGGGCTGGACATGCCTCGAGTCAGATCTGCAAGTGGTGGCCAGTTGATGAGTAAACCTAGTGGCAGAGTGTTCTTGCTGGGTGACCTCAAGCCCGGGGCCCAACTCCGGCCCTAAGCTTCCCTCCCTTTACCCCCGGGGTCCGCGAGAGACAGGCTGTGGACCGCGATGCTTGTTGCACGCTGGGGTCCACGAGAGTAGAGGACAGGTGCAGAGTTTGTTATTTTGTTCCACGCCTGGGCGGAGCCACGCCCTCGCCTCGCCATTGGCGTATTCTTTTCTGGGGGTGGGGCCCGCGTTTCGCCCCGCCCCGCCCGCCGTATAAAGGCAGCGCCGGCGCAGGGCGCACAGGAATTTCTGACCCGGTCCGCAAGTGCGCCTGCGCGCCCCGGGCAGGTTCGCGTTCTGAGGCTGTAGCCTCCGCACCTCGCGCCGCCGCGTCGCGGGTTCGAGGCCAGGGTCTGTGCGTCGCGGGTTCGCATCCCAGGCGCGATGCTGTTCGACAAGGTGAAGGCGTTCGTGGTGCAGCTGGATGGCGCGAGCGCGGGCGTTGAGCCGGTTTTCAGCGGCGGCCAGGCCGTTGCCGGCCGGGTGCTGCTGGAGCTGGCGGGCCCGGCGCGCGTGGGCGCCCTGAAGCTGCGCGCGCGGGGCCGCGCCCACGTGCACTGGACCGAGTCGCGCAGCGCGGGCTCGAGCACCGCGTACACGCAGAGCTACAGCGAGCGTGTGGAGGTCGTGAGCCACCGTGCCACTCTTCTCGTGCCAGGTATGGGCCGGCTACCCCAGCGCGGCGCTCCTGGAACTCGGAGCGGCCGCTGAGCCTCCCCCTCTTGCTCCTACCTGCAGACACGGGAGAGACCACGACGCTGCCTCCGGGGCGCCACGAGTTCCCGTTCAGCTTCCAGCTGCCTCCGTAAGTCCTGCATCTGGGGCGCGGGATTATAGGGGAGTCCCTAAGCCTGTATCTCCTTTCAGGTTTAAGGCTCCATTGCTCAGTTTCTGGGGGCCCTCTGGACCCCAAGACTTCTCCCTCCGTGTCTCTGTCTCTCATTCTCCTAAGTCTCTGGGAGCACCCCCCACCTGCGTGTCTCTGTTTTTCTGCTCCTTGAAGTACCTTCCTTCCACCCCGCAGGACCCTGGTGACCTCATTCGAGGGTAAGCATGGCAGTGTCCGGTACTGCATCAAGGCCACCCTGCACCGGCCCTGGGTTCCTGCCCGCCGGGCAAGGAAGGTATTTACTGTTATTGAGCCGGTGGACATCAACACGCCTGCCCTACTGGTGAGTGGCAGCTCCCAGGGGAGGTGGGTTGAGAGAGCTTTGCTGGTGGGGGCCTGGCTGCTGGGTGACCCCAACTGGCTCCTCACCCCTTCACTTCCTGCACAAAGTGGGAATCCTAGCTGGGCCCTGGCAGGGAGGGAGGCAGGCATGGGAATGCTTTTGGAGTCCAGTGGAGCTGGGTGCAGATCCCACCTGCACAATTTGCTATGTGGCTCTGGGCGAGTATCTCACTCCCTCTGAGCCTCAAAGGCCTCATCCGTGAAACGGGGCACAGCCAGGGCTTGTGATAATAATGGGTTTCTGAGGACTAATTACATGCTAAGTAATTAGCTCGTTCATTTCATTTTTATAAGATAGATTTCATCTGTGGATTTGTTTTTATAGACTACCTGGTTGTTAAGAAAAAAACCAGGACCCCTGGGGCGCCTGGGTACGGCAGTCGTTAAGTGTCTGCCTTCGGCTCAGGGCATGATCCCGGCGTTCTGGGATCGAGTCCCATATCGGGCTCCTCCACCGGAAGCCTGCTTTTTCCTCTCTCACTCCCCTGCTGTGTCCCTCTTTCGATGGCTGTCTCTCTGTCACATAAATAAATAAAATCTTAAAAAAAAAAAAAGAAAAAGAAAAAGAAAAAAACCAGGAACCCTGCCCCAAACCCACTCTCAGCTGGGGGTGGTCTGGAAGCTCCACAGGGGTCTGTGGTTCGTACAAAGTGACCCGTTTCTATCCTTTTTCTCCATCCCACCAGGCCCCTCAGGCCGGAGCTCTGGAGAAGGTCGCCCGATCCTGGTACAGCAGCCGTGGTCTCGTCTCCCTCTCCGCCAAAATCGACCGAAAGGGTTACACACCAGGTATCGGGCGGGCGGGGCCGGATGGGGAAGAGGGCTGGCCTCAGGGCTGCAGATGGGGAATCTGATGCCCCCCCGTGCCCCACCTCAGGTGAGGTCATCCCAGTCTTCGCGGAGATTGACAATGGCTCTACGCGCCCCGTGCTTCCTCGGGCAGCAGTGGTCCAGACACAGACCTTCATGGCTCGAGGTGCCCGCAAGCAGAAACGAGCCGTGGTGGCCAGTCTCGCGGGCGAGCCCGTGGGCCCCGGGCGGCGGGCGCTGTGGCAGGGCCGGGCGCTGCGGATCCCCCCTGTGGGTCCTTCTATCCTGCACTGCCGGGTGCTGCACGTGGACTACTCCCTCAAGGTAGAGTGTCTCGTTGGTCCGAGGAGGGCAGGGGCGGCTGCATCTGGCCGGTCCCCCAGGCTAGAGTTCCCCCAAGGCTGCCTGGGCCCCCGCCCTCATGGCTCGTTCCCCCAGGTCTGCGTGGACATCCCTGGCACATCCAAGTTGCTCCTGGAGCTGCCGCTGGTCATCGGCACCATCCCCCTGCACCCTTTCGGGAGCCGCTCCTCCAGCGTGGGCAGCCACACCAGCTTCCTGCTGGACTGGGGGCTGGGAGCCCTGCCAGAGCGGCCTGAGGGTGAGCTCCCCATCCTGCTGAAGGGGGCTGGGTGGGCAGAGAGGCGGCTGCTAGGCAGACTCTCCCTCCCCCAGCCTCAGTGCCCCCATCTGTCAAAGGGCACAGTAGTGATTATGCTGGCGGCCACAGGTTCCCCCCAGAATCTCAGCCTGAGGCCCCACAGCCCGGCAACCCCAGAATCGGTGCAAGCCAGCTCCTGGCCATTGTCCCCGATTCTGGGGCTCCCCTTCTCTGTCAGCCTCACCCACCCCATCTCTCTCACTTGCAGCCCCGCCCCAGTACTCAGAGGTGGTGGCAGACGGGGAGGTGGCAGCCGTGGGGCAGAGCCCCTTCCCACCACTGCAAGACACTGACCTGAGCCTCGAAGGGCCCTTCTTCGCCTATATCCAGGAATTCCGCTACCGCCCACCACCCCTGTACTCCGAGGTGAGCTTGGGGGTCCGAGAAGCCCCAGTGCCTCTCCAGACCCTGGGAGCCCGGGTGGGGGTGGGACTCAGATGAGTTTGGGGCCTGAGCGCGCCTTGTACCCCAGTCTGCTCCGCACGTTGCCCCCCCCAGTTGAATGTGGGAGTTGGAGATAAGCAGGGCAGCGGAGGGGTGTTTCTGAGCCTCTGGTGCCCCCCCGAGACTGGATGGGACTCTTTCTCTCAGGAGGATCCGAACCCACCCTCAGAGGCCATGAGGCCACGCTGCATGACCTGCTGAGCAGCTAGGGGAGACCTCGAGGGATGAGGTCGCACACACGCTTCCGGCCGCCATGGATATGGGGAGTGGCTGGGTCAAGAGCCGCCCCACCTGACTGCATTGAAGCTGGGGACCCCAAGTCTCAGAGTGGGGCCCGGCTTTCTGACATCACGCAGGACAGAGGAAGAGCCAGTGTGGAATCTGATTTATCTGGACCGGTCCTCGTAAGGCATCATACGCCCATCGTCGGATCCTGTTGGTCTATGCCGGCCCGTGGACAAGCGTAGGAGCCTCTCGTCTGGGAGACATAGCCAGACATAAATACTTCCAGTCTCGTGGGCCCAGAGGAAGAGACCCAGGGCTGGGAGAGTTGAACAGGAACAGAGAAGGGTTCCCGGAGCAAAGGGCCTTCTAGCTGAGGCCTTGGCATACGAGTGACAGCTCAGGAGGCAGACAAGCGAAGAGGAAGAAGAAGTCGGAGAAGGTCAGAGCTGAGTGATGTTTGGAGATCACCCCCTCTGGGGCTCAGAGAGCAGGTGCCTCCGTTGAGGCCACATGGCAAGGTCTGGCAGGCAAGAGGGCCCAGGAATGGGGCATTTGAGGATGCGGGTCACTGAAGCTATGTGGGACCTGTGGGTAGCAGGGACATGTGCTCCAGCCTTTGAAAGCCAGAGAGAGATTGCTGGCCCAGGCTGGGACTGCCTGGGGGCTCCTCCAAGTACTCCAAGACATGAGACCTTGTCTGCGTATTATATGACCCTGGAAACCGGGTTCAGGATATTCAGCCAGGCCCTGGGGACAGAGGTCAGCCTGGGGTAACAGCAGGCCCAGTGCAGCTCTGGAAACCTCCTGCCGGGAGGGAGGGACAAAGTATGAGGGGGCAGCTGGACCAGCCCCCCGGCTTGCAGAGTCTCAGCCCCGGCTGGGGCAGGGCCCCCGCCTGGGACTCAACATTTCTGATAAGCTTTAAATTGTTCTCTTTTTTACAGTTGTTGGTTTGTTTGGTTTTTTTTTTAAATAAAAGTATGGGGAAAGAGACTGGGCTTATTGGTTTATTTCCCACAGCTGCTGAAGAAGCCCAGTGGCTTTCACCTCCACCTTGGGTCAGAATTTCCAGGATTGAGTGCCAGGCCAAGGGGGGGAGGGGTTGAGGGGCCCATTGTCCAGAAGAAGAAACTGAGGCCCAGGGACACATAGAGAGGCTGAGCTCAGGTTGGAGCTGGACCCCATTTCCCCTTCGCTAGTATAGTCGCGGAGGCTGAGAGCGTGAATGGGAGAAGGCTTTTGTTTTCAAGACACAGTTCGTATTTGGTGAAATGAACCGTTTTAAAGTGCTCAGTTCGGTGGCATTTAGTGCATTGACAGTGTGGGCACCTGTCACGTCCGTCTAGCTCCAGGACATCCCCATCACCCCAGAGGAGGCCCGGTCCCAGGAGAAGTCACTGCCCACCCCCTCCCTCACTCCTGGCACCCACTGACCTGTGGATTTGCCTGTTCTAGACGTTTCCTACACATGGGATAAGACTCTGTTTGGCCTCGTTTGTGTCTGGCTTCCGACTCAGCTTAAATTTCCATGGTAAGTTTCATCCACATGGTAGCCTGTGTCATGTTTCATTCCTTTTTATGGCCAAATAATATTCTGTTGTGTGGATGGACTCCCATTTTGATTGTCCCTTCACCCCTTGATAGACTTTTGGGTCTTTCCCACCTTTTGGCGATTGTGAATAGGGCTGCCCTGGACATGGGTATGCAAGGATACGCATCGTTGAGTACGCACTGGGCTTTCAGGCAGCCCTGCGGCACGGAGATTGTGTCTTCCAGAGTTGAAAGTAGGGAAAGTGAGTCCAACAGGGTGAGGTGACCCGTGCAGGGTCCGGAGTCGCCGCTCAGAACCCCTACGCTTCACAGATCAGCGTGAAACTGATGGACCCTGGTGGTCCTCCCTGCGGGGCCGGCACTCAGGCCCCGCCCCAGACTCGAGGCCCCACCCTCCTTGGGGCGGGGCCAAGTTAGAACCCCATCTAATAGCTCTAGCTGGGCTCACAGTTTGCCCAAGGCAGTGAAAATTAACTGGCAGTCTGGGATGACCATTTGCAGGGCGAAGGGGCAGGGATGAGGATGGGGGGCCCCGGGGTTGGACACTGGCAGGTCTGGGTTCAGGCTTAGCTCTCTGAGTGACCAAGGGCAAGTCACTTGCTTCTACGCCAGTTTCCTCCTCTGGGACTCTGGGGCATCTCTCCGCCACAGCCTCAACTGCCTCCCATCCCTGGTCTGAATTTGGGTCCTGATTTCCACTTGCTTCTGGTCCTGGGGTTTACCTAGCCCTCCCTGTCCAGCAGCATCTGCCCTGAGCAGCTGACCTGGCATCAAGTTCAGAGCCTGTCAGATTGGGGGTTCCTCTGGGTCCAGCAGAGGGGAGATGTACCCACACAGCACAGTCACCCCAGACCCCCAACATAGCAGCCTCAGGAAGGGGTAAGTTGCCGGATCCATGTTCTCAAGCCGAGAAGAGTCTAAGGTGTCTGTCACAACAGCTGATGGGGGTACGGTTTTACAAAAGGTTTCCCCCGGCAGGCTTGGGAGGACAAGCCACCTCATGTCCCCAGAACTCCTGCGTCTGCAACTGTCTGGAACCTGATCCCTGGAAGAGGTGGATTATCTGGTTCAGATAAATGAAAACCAGAATGGAGCAGGCTTGGGTGGTCCAGAATTCAGGGAACTCCCTGAGCACAGAGTGAGGCCCACAGGATATAGAGGAGGGTAGCCAACTATTCTCCTAAAATAAAATCCCACCCCTCTCTAGGCCCCTAAGATCTCTCACCCACCTCTCCTTCCAGCTTCCCCTGGATCCCTGACTGCCACTCAGATACCCCATGCTGGCTCCTACCTCAGGACCTTTGTACATGTGGTTCCCTCTGCTGAAAGGCTCTTCTCTAGGACTGGCTCCTCTCTACATCCCAGCCTCATCTTTTCAGGAAACACCCCAACCTCCTCGCTAAACGTGCTGCTCTCCGTTACTCCCTCTTCCATCCCCCTGTCCTATTGTCTTCATAGCCCTCATCACAATCTGAAATTTTTTCTAAAGATTTTATTTATTTATTTGACAGAGAGACAGCGAGAGAGGGAACACAAGCAGGGGGAGTGGGAGAGGGAGAAGCAGGCTTCCCGCTGAGCAGGGAGTCCATCGCGAGGCTCGATCCCAGGACCCTGGGATCATGACCTGACCTGAAGGCAGACACTTAACGACTCAGCCACCCATGTGCCCCTACTCTCTGAAATTTTTATTTAGATATTCTCTTGTTTGTCTGAAGCTTTGAGGACAGGGCTGGGGCAGGGCTGTGTCCCTGGCCCCAGCACACAGCAGGCATGAGAGGCATGAGGAGGGTTGTTGACTGAAGGAGACCCCTCCCAACTCTGGTGTGGACCAAAATTCTGATGGGGGTGGGGGTGTTACCGCCTTACATTGTTCCCAGGAACCCCTAGAATCAGAACTTGTCACCCTTTCAGAAGTCAAACACCGGGTCTCTTCTCTGTCTCTGACTCACCCTCCTTTCCCCCGCACTCCTCCTCTCCATGTTGTTTTCGCACTGTCCCTTTTGCTCGCTGTTCTTGTCAGTCCCTCACTGTCTCTGTCTCCCCGGTCTCTGTCTCTGCCTCACCATCTCTGCATCTCTCTCTGTCACTCATTTCTTTGGCTCTGTCTCTGGCTCGCCATCTCTCTTGGTTATCTCTCTGCCTCTCTCCGTCTCTGACTCCTTCACCCCCTCTGTCTCCTCTCCTGGCCTGGCCAGGCCCCTGGGCCATGGGGTGACAGGCAGGCAGGGCGCCCTCCGCTTGTTTTCCCGCCCTTGCTGGCAGGGGGCCCAGCTGGGCTGCTGTTCAGGAATCCTCCAGCTGCCCGGCTCCAGCCACCAGGCACAGCCGCTGGCCTCTCCTCCCAGCACATTCTGTCCCGAGCAGGGAGCACTGGGGGTGGGTGGGGTGGGAATGGAGGGTTCCCGTCAGGCTCCAGTTACAGGACAGCCCGTCCTCGTGGCCTTGCTCCCCACCAGTGCTGCCCCCTGATGCCTCCCCTCCCTACTTTGGGGCTTAGATCTTCCTGAATGGGTCCCCTCTGCCAGCTCATCCCTACCTCAGGGGCTTTGCACCTGCTGGGCCTTCTACCTGAAGCTCCCTCTCCCCAGATATGCCCAGGACCTTCTCCCTGGCAGCCTTCAGATCACAGATCACCTCCTCAGGGCGTCTTCCCTGTCTCTGTGCCAGAACGCCCCGCCATTCCCCTACTCCTGTCCTGATGCCTTTTGCTTCCTGATCTTTCCCCTTCCTTGGAGTTCTGTATTTACTTGTTTGTCGGTCTGGTGTCTGTTACCCCAGAGTCCTGCTGTATCCCCCGCACTGGGCGCGCACTAGGTGCTCAGGGCATAGTTTAGAGTCCACGCCATTTCATCCCAAAGCTCAGCTCTGCCTTGGCCTCCCAGGCTCCCACACACGGCTCCCCTCCCGCCGGCTGACCAACCCCCCGGCCCCGCCTCCTCCTGACCCTGCGGGCCCCCGCCGTTCCCTGCACATACCTCCTGCCGGTGCCCCCTTCGCCCCCAACACACCAGCAATACCCCAGCCTCCCAGCCTCCCATCTGCTCCCGGGGAGTTTCCTCCCGATGCACCTTTTCCAGCCGGGGGCTGGGTCTCTCTGTCTTTTAGGCCCACTGGGCTCCACGCGGGGGCTGCTGGGACGTACACATACGCACACGCACGTAGAGACGCGTGCGCACGCACGGAGACACAGAAATAGGCCCACGAACTCGGGCGCACACAGCCTAGACCTTGATGAACACGGACCCGCGTGCACGTGCGTGCACATGCGCATAAAGCACGCCAACAGGTGCGACAGTACGGACCACACCGGGGGCCACGGCCCTGGGAGGGGGCTTGCAGGGCGTTCACGTGTGGAGTCCCCCAACTCTGAAGGGAAGCAGGAAAGATGGCCTCCGTCTCACAGGTGGGTGCAGGACGGGGGATTTGAACCCACGCCAGGGTGTGCACAGCCTTGTCTACACGCGCGCCTCTGCCTTCGCTTCCCCCACCTCATTTCTGATGTTCAAGGCCAGGAAAGTCCCCAGAAAGCATCAGACTGGGCAAGGGGCCCAGGAGGAAGAAGTGACTCAGCCAGTGGCGATCAGGGCCTGCCTCACTGGAAGACCCTTTGTGGGGGGTTTGGGGGATTCACAGAGAACAACAATAAAGGAATGGGGGGGGGTGCGGGGACAGGGTAAACAGGGCCTGCTGAGCAGGGTTAGGGAGGCTCTGCTGAGCCTGATTCACAGGTGGGGAAACTGAGGCACAGAGAACAGGTGACTTGCCCAAGACCCTCCAGCCAGGATGGGGCAAGCAGAGGACCCCTTAGTCCTTGGTCAAAGGTTTTTGTGGTCTTGTAGATATTCTCCCTGCCTGCCTGTCGGTGGACAAATGGAGCCAGGTCCACGTGGTGGCTCCACATGTGGACATGTGACCAGGTCTGGCCAATTAGAGCCTTTTGCCACCAGAGACGCAGGGATTCGTTCAGGAATAAGCATGTGACTCTGAGTGGGCGAATCACCGTGGGAGTTTGGGGGGTCCTGGAGGTGAGAATAGGAGCCATCTTTGCTACCATAAAGAGGGGCAGAACAGAGAGTCCCAAGGTCATTGTGGTGGAATCCACAGACACCCCTAGCCCTGTGGAGTGAGGGTGGAGCCAGAGGGAAGGGACAAGGGCTGGAGGGCCCTGGGAGGGCTTCCAGGAAGAGAGGACACTGGAGTTGGGGTTTTGATGGATGAAGAGGAGTTCGCCAGGGAGCTAGAGAAGGGCATTCCAGGCAGAGGGACAGCCTGTGCAACCGCAGCAGGTGAGAGAGGGCCAGGTGCATCCTCACCCATTCCTGCGGCTCTGTGGGGCTGGAGCACAGGGGGCAGCTGTAGATGTGTTTGGTTATTTGCTCCTAGGCGCCCTGACCAGCCCCTGAAGGGTGAGACCAAGTCTTTACCGGTAGCTGACGTTCCTTTAACGTTTGTTGTGTAGGTGGCCTACACGGAGGAGTGACATGGGTGGGTAGTGAATGGGAGAGTTGGGTTCATGGAGCAGGAGAGCCTGGGGCTGGGTGAGGGTGGCCCCAGGAGCCCAGGAGCAGGACCACGGTACAAAGCAGGAGGGAGCATTTCCCATTTCCCCATCTGTGAGCCCCCCAACCCCGGGCATGGTGCTCCAGGGGGAGGCAGGGTGGGGTTTAGGGTCTGGACTCCCAGCACCACCTCTTCCTTCCCGCGTGACCCCGGGATAGTGGCCGCACCTCTCTGAGCCTCGGGTTTGTCATCTGGAACCCGACTTGGCTGTTGGACCAGGTCAGAACTGGGCACAGAAACCATACAAGGTCTGTGGGCCTGGATGGGTTGTGCTGAGCCAGGGGAGGAGGGGCTGGGTCTGTCCAAAACATTCCCTCAGCAGTTCCTGGCCTCTTTGAAAACAGGAAGCCAGCTCTCAAGGGAGCCCCCAGCCGCACTTCCTGACCCTTCTCATGCCGCGTGCCGGGGGGGTGGCAGGGGTGCACACACACTTGTGTGTTTGCAAGCAGCCTGGAGGTAAACGGAGCCCACCAGTGTGCGCATGCGTGTTTGTGTGTCAGCCTTGGCTGTGGAGTTGCCCAGAGGCACGGGCATGTGTGTCGCATGTGCTTGAATGCGGGTTGACACATCTCAGCCAGTATGGGGAGCAAACGGGGGCTGGTTGGTGCATTTGCCAGTCTGAGTCTAGGTGTTGGGCGTAGTTGTCTGTCTGCAGTGGGTACTGGTGAGGGCTGGCAAGAGCTAGCTTGTGCTGGGGTATACTGCTCTCCTTTCCTTCCATCTGCCCCCTCACTCATCAGCCTCTGGGCCCCTGACTCTTCCTGGAGACTGTTCAATATGTTCCTACCTCAGGGCCTTTGCACCTGCTATGCCCACTAACCAAGCTACTCTCCCCTCCATTCCTCTCCATCTCTCAGGCCTCAGGATAATGGCCTTGGGCGGGTCACTCCCTCCTACTTCTTGACTGTTCCCCTGCCCTTCCTTGAATCTGGACTCAGCTTTGACCACTTCCCTCTGCATCCTAGGATGTGTGGGCCCCCTCTGTAAGCCTCAGTTTATTCTCCTGTAAACTGGGGCCAAGCCTGGTGGGGTCTCACTTACTAGAGTCACCCAAAAAGTGGAAAAGGCTGGATTTAACCCTGGGCTGGCCAGATCTGACAATGCATAAAGCCTTTGTCCTTGCTCACATCAAGTGGGGGAAATACGTGAGGGTCAGGGACCGTCTGAGGTCACTCAACCGCAGGGGCCAGTTGGAGCCAGACTGGGGCCTCCTGTATGCCTCGTTCCTGGGATGCCTTTCTCTTGCTGGCAAACTTCTACTCATCCTGCAAAACCCCATCTCAAATACCACTTTACTCCAGGCCAGTCCTGACACCATAGGCTGAGGACATTTGGTATCTGGCTGTGTCTGTCCCCTCCAAACAGGCCAGGGCTGAGGCCTCTCAGTTGCATAGCCAGGAACACAAGACCGTGTTGCCCACATGCTGATTTTCTGGAGCTGACCCAGGCGCCTTCGCCATGTCCGACCCCCAGGAGGTGACTCCTGCTGCCGCATCACCCTCAGAACCTGCCAAACTCTGCGGTTTAGAAGGGCAGGCAGGATAGTCCCACTTGATCCAGAGGCCCGTGTGTTCTGGAAACTCCCCTGCCCAGGCCTGTGGTATTTCTGGCCTTGGCTCACAGCAGTTCCGTACCAGTCCGGTTCATCTGTGGAATGGACCAGAGATATTCCAAGACACAGACAGTGTAATGGGGGTTTTGTGCTGGTGTCTCAGTGCTCCAGGCCCAGGGCAGCCATGGGGGCTTTGAAACAAGGCTCAGGGGCACTTGGGTGGCTCAGTCAGCTAAGCGTGGCTTCAGCTCGGGTCATGAACCCAGGGTCCTGGGATCAAACCCCACATCGGGCTCTCTGCTCAGCAGGAAGCCTGCTTCTCCCTCTCCCTCTGCCTGCTGCTCCCCCTGCTTGTGCTGTCTCTCTCTCTCTCTGACAAATAAAGAAATAAAATCTCTAGGAAGAAAGGAAGAAAGAAAAAAGAAAAGAAACAAGGCTCAGATCCCATCCCTTACATACCCTTGCCTAAGCCCACAAGGTCCTGTATGGCCTGGCCTCAGGGCCTTTGCACTTGCTGTTCCTTCTGCTCAGATTGTCCTTCCCTCACTCCTCACAAGGCTCCCACCTTCTCCTCCTCAAATCTAAGTTCAACTCTTCCCTCCTCAGAAGCCCTTCAGCCTCCCTGACCAAAGCTGCCCCATTCTCTCAGCCCTTCCCTTGTGCTTCTGGCAATTCGTAATTACGACATATTAGTGCCTTCACGGCTGTCCTCCACCTCGCTTCTGTAATGGGAGCTCCAAGGGGGGGGGGGCACAGCACCCCTCCCCCAAATAGGAGAGCCTCCCAGCATCATCTCTCACCCTTTCCTTCCAGAGTAGGCCTAGAAGGTTCCTCATTCTGGCTACATCAGCCCACAGCATCGATGGGAAATCCAAGATAAGGGGAGGTGATAGCCCTGTCCAGGCAGAGCACTCTCGGCTTCTGTCCCCATGTGGCCAGAGCGTCACATCACCCTCGGGAGAATGTCCAGCTCTTTGGCTCGGAGTTCAAGGTCCTGCCCCCGTGTGGCAAAATCCTTCCTCTTTCCTTCGCCAAATTCTTAGTTACCCTTTAGGTCTCCTCTTGGTTGCCTTTCCCCAAATGAAGTGTCAGCACAGTTAGGACACGTCAACTTGCTGTCAGAGTCCAAACACTTGCAGCCCTGAGCATGTCAGCCCATCAGGCTGCGAGTGACTCTCGCAAAGGAAGGGGACGCCTTTGCACAGCATACAAACATCGCGGACTGTTGAACCCGTCGAACTCGTGCTTCACGCAGGATGTGAACGCCGTGGACGAGAGATGACCAACAGGGTGCCAAGTGCAGTACAGAGAACGGGGACGGCCTGAGAGCTGAGAGCAGGAGTTGACACGCTTTCTCTCTAAAGTCAGATAATAAATATTCAAGGCTTTGTGGGGCAGGCAGTCTCTCTTTCAGCCACTCAACTGCCCCCTTGAAAGCAGCCAGACACGGACACCAAGGAGTGGGCGTGGCTGTGTCCCAATAAAGCTTTATTCATGGACACAGAAACTTGAATTTCAGATAGTTTTTACGTGTCACGGAATCCTCTTTTGGTTTCCATCCATTTCAAAGTGTAAAAGCTACTTGGAGGTTGCGGCCGGAGCTGTCATCGGCCGGCCCCTGGATGAGACGCTCAATGGGCAACAAAGAAAGTATCGGGCCTCGCTGTTTACAAAGCACTGGAACTCTGCTCAAAGGGCTGAGATTGAGACACTAACAGCGTCTGACCAGTGACAAACAACAGGTATCAAGACTTGATGTTTACAGAGTATTAGAATGGAGCAAGCGAGGACGGCTCACGGGGTGTCGGGACCCAGTTTAGGTTGGACCCAGCCGCTGGCTCGAGCAGCGCACTGACCAAACGGGGCACTGCTGCCCATCCTCAGAACACTGTTTACTGAGGATCAAGTGACAGGGGCCAGTGGCAGGGTATCGAGTCACAGGGCAGTCACACTGAGCCTTGGGCACTGTGACAATAGCTCTAGACACCAGCTGTTTACAGTGACATGAGACTGGCTGTTTACAGGGGACCAGCTGACCAGCTTCCGGATGCCAGAGTCCAGATGGCGGTGGGACGGGCTCCTCTGCAGGTGTCTGCCGAGGACCCTGGGCCTGGGGACCCCTCCGGCACCAGGAGTGGGAATGTGCAAAGAGTTCTTGGCCCAGGTGAGGGGAAGGTTTTTGTTCACTGAGGAGCCCGCAGGCTCATACCTGCTCTTGGGGGGCAGGACTTGAACCCGGCTGGTGTTGGATCCTAGGGTCTGGCTCGCATTCTCTCTCTGCTCATTCCTGGCTGCAACGCCTTGGGCACATCCCTTAGCCTCTCCGAGCCTGCGCTTCCCTGTCTGTAAAATGGACGTGACGACAGATCAAGGTTGCCGGAAAAAATACAGAATACCCCGTTAACATTGAATTTCAGATGAACAGCCAACACTTTTTTTTTTTTTTTTTTTTTTAGGACCTGAGTTTTATGTTGTAGTGAAACCGGTGCTACGGAGCCGGGCATGGGGTAGCAGGGGATTGCTTCTGGTGAGCATGTCCATTGTTTTTGTTTGCTTGTTTTTAAGCTTTCATTTATTTACTTGAGAGGGGGGGGGGCACAGAGGAAGTAGCAGACCCCCCGCTGAGCAGGGAGCCCGATGTGGGGACTTGATCCCAGGACCCGGGGATCATGACCAGAGCCGAAGGCAGACACTTCACCAGCTGCCAAGCGCCCCTCCCACCCATTGTTTAAGCTCGTTCCAAGGCTTCTAACAGGATGATACAATTTCCTCGTATTACCGCCGTTCCAATATTGCTCTGTAGCTCACTAGTGGCCCTCCCCACACATTCATCTCTCACAAGATTCCTAAAGGGATTGAACCCCCGCAGTATTCCCTAAGCATGTCTGCCACCATTTCATTTCACCGATAATTTCTTGTCCATAATTTTTTTTTTCAATTCAGGAGGGTGAGCTTTGCTTATGGTGTCTACTCTGTGAGCTCAAAGAGCGAGCAGTACATTTTTAGTATAAGAATATCCCAATGTTGCATGGGATTTACTTACACTAAAAACCACAAAGCAAACAAACAAGGAAATGAGATGTTTATTTGTCACATCTGCCTCTCCTCTGATGACGTCTTCGCGATAAGAGGTTGTGAAGGTCCTGAGGGGATCTCAGGCCAGGCACCGAGAAAGGGCCTGACGCATCGGAGCCCTGACGTCCACCATCCTTGTTGTCCCCAGGACCTCATCACGGGGATGAGCCCAAGCGAGGTCTGGTGATGAGCTCCTAAATGTATCATGTGTCTCTGGGGAACAGGGCCTGGGTGACAAGAATGACACCATTCAAGAGTTTCGCTAGAATGTCAGCAAGAGGCTCTGGGCCACAGGAAGGAGAGGGGGTTCTTCATTCATAGGATGTCCCAGCACCTGGAAGCCTTGAAGGGCTCAGGGGAGCTGTTGATCGAGTGTAAGATGACATTCAATAAACAGCTGTTGAATTCCCTCTCTGACTCCATCACTCTTTACTGAGTACTCGCTGTGCGCCAGGCACCTCAACCCCTGCTTGCCCAGGGCTCCCCATCAACAAGGGAGATGGATTTAATACAGTCATCACCATAAATGCAAAATCATAACTTGGACAAGACCTGCCAAAGGGAGATACTCAGGGCTGGGACCCCCCTGAGTAGGGTCTGGGAGAGCTTTCTGGAGGAGGTAACACTTGACAGAGACCTGCAGGAGGAGATTTGCAGGTACAAACAGGAAACAGAGAATCCTAGGCAGTGGGCACAGTGTGTGCAAAGGTCCTGGGGTGAGAGGGAACATAATGATTTCAGGGGCTGGCCTCATGCCACCCCCAGCTCCCTTTGACAATTTGCAGGCTCCAGTAGATAGTCAAGGCTAAGTGTAGGATGGTCAGGGTCGCCTGGCAATTCAGGCAGGATGTGGTGCCCTCGACCGCCACAGGCGGAAGGCCAAAAGTCTGAACATACCCTTGGCCAGGGGACCAGGGGAGAGTGGGGGGGAGGGGGGCAGCAGGTGAGGTGAACAGCACCCAGCCCCGCCTCTGCACGGAAATTTCCTGAGCCACCTGCCTGCCCAGTGCACCCTCTTCTGCCATGTTGCCATGGCTACCTCCCAGGACACAGAGCAGGAAGAACGAGATAAGACCACAAGCTGCTGGGCGGAGTCAGAAGGCAGAGAGAAGAGCTTTGGGATGCCCAGCAGCCAACTCTCAGGACTGAGAACCAGGGCCGGGATGGCAACAGTAGCAACCACAGCCATCACAGCTGCTAAAGCCTAAAAGTGCCCAGCCCAGCCTTGCTGGGAGCTACCTCTAATAGCCACAAAAGCTCCCAGCAGGCTGGTCCCAGAAGTATCCCCATTTTACAGACAGGAAGACTGAGATTCAGAAGGACAAAGCTACCGGATGAGGGCTCCCGGTGACCCCATGATGCAGCAAATCTTCGTTCAGGCTGCTATGACAAGCTACCACAGAATGGGGGGCTTAAACAGTAAACATGGACTTCTCGAGGTTCTGGAGGCTGGCAAGTCCAAGGTCAAGGTGCTGGCAGATCTGGTGTCTGGTGAGGGCTGCTTCTGGGTTTGTGGACGCCCACCTGCTCACGGCGTCCAGCCACGGCAGAAAGCAGGGAAAGGAAGGCAGCTTACCTGTGTCTCTTCTTTCTTAGGGCACTAATCCCATCATGGGGGCTCCCCCCCCCCATGACCTAATCACCTCTCCAAGCCTCCCCCCAACACCATCACGTTGGGGATCAGGACTTCAATTTACGAATGTTAGGGGGACACAAACATTCAGTCTATAGCAACACCCACCTTTCCCTTTTATCCTCACTTTTGAGGTGAGAAGATGGAGGCCCAGGGTCCAGGGCTGGAATCAGGGTCACTGGACCCTCTTGGGCATTTGTCTCTGGTCTCAGTAGTACTAGCTATAAAATGGGGCTTTGGCCAATTGCCAATATCCATAGGCAGACCTCCACCCCAGCCTCCTGGACCTGTTCTGGGCTGAGCCCAGGGGGATCGTGGCAGGAGGCGTCTCCATCTCCCCACCAGTTGAATCTATACCTCACTGTTTCCAGTTGGTAAAGGCAAATGTGTTCATCCAGTGTTTATTACTTACTGTATACCTGGAGAAGGGGATCAGCTGCGGGAGGGGGGGCAGTGGAGCTTTGTGGGTAATGGAAATATATCCAGATTGACAGTTTCAGGATTGTATGCTTTTGTCAGATCTCATCCAAATGTACTCTGTTGTACGTGGGTAATGCCCTAACAAAGCTGACCTTTAAAATAGTTATATGATACTTTATTTTAACACTGGCAGGGAAAGGCAACATCATAACAAAATCCAAATGCTTTGATACAAAGTCTTCTGTTCCAGGAACTTGTGTGATTGGTCAGAGCTACAAAAGGATGGAAAATGCTCTTACTATAGAGGCTAGCTGTCCAGGCGTGCCTGTTCATGTTCTTTTTCTCACTTCAAAATAAAACACATCTGTATTTTCAATCAAGTAAATATTAACGTGTAACGTACAAAGGCTTTGTGCACTACGCACGAGCTTACTGTTACGTAAGCGCAGAAAAGAGATGAAAGCAGTCAATTTAGGAACGGAGCTATGACAGCTGTCAAAGCCACGCACATAGACGCTGCCTCTGTTTCCCCAGTTGCACAATGAGGTCATAACCCCCTGGCCACATGGGGACTGGGTGGGTTGGGGGTGGTGCAGTAGGTGCTATCCAGGAGGGGTAAGTAAACCCTGGGTTGGATTTAGTGTCTTTTATCCTCTCCACTGTATGTATTTGCTTTCTGCTGATGGAAATCCACAGAACGGAGAGATCACACATCACACCATGTCCACATGCTCGAGCTGTTCATCTACAGGGCAGGCTTGCTTGCATGGCCCAGTCATGCCCAGTGCACAGCTGCCCCTTGACAAGGTCCACTCGTGGTACTGCTTCTATTCTAGAACGATTTGGGGGTGCTGAGGAGCTCAGGCCGGTGTCCTGAGGCCCCGGAGTCCCCGGGGTCATCAGTACGTTGCACTCAGGGTGACCAATGGGGAAGCTCATGGCCCTTCAAGGGAACCTTTGTGGGGATAACTCTGGGGGCTTAGCAATGTGGCTCTCAGGTTGGGGGTTAATGGGCAGGATAAGGCAGCTGGGTCCCAGGTTGGGCCCAGTGTGTACAACTTTGGCCTCATTCAGAAGTCCAGCCCGTCAACCATTCACTGCAGGTTCAACAGCATGGCTCTTCCCACTCAGACTGGAGGCCCGGGGGTAGATGCAGGAGCTGGGGGAGGTGAGACAGGACACCCAATGCACCTGGGAGAGAGACAGACAGTGGGAGACAGATGAGACAGACAGGGAGAGAGGACAGAGAGATGGGGGAGAGACTAGGAGAGAGATAAAAAGAGAGAGATGGGGGAAAGAGAGATAAAGAGAGACAGGGAGAGACAGAAACAGGGAGACAAGGAGAGACAGGGAGAGAGAGAGAGAGAGGGTTTTAAGGGTGAGTTTGATTTTGGAGCTGGGCTTGTCCTGTGAGAAGCATCTCAGATCTCGGGTGAGGAGCATGACCCTGGGATTAGCAGTACCCTAATAAAGTCGAGGGGGAAGGAGTGTCATCAAAATGGGGTCAGTGCCTCCTGGATCACTGTGAGTCTGGGGACAGCCCATGGGGTCACTGTGCGTTCTTGACTCCAGGGCATGTTCAAAATTTTCCATAACACAAAGCATTTTAAAATGACCTCTGGGCTCCTGGGTCTGATCCCAGGCCTGATGTCCAGGATGGAGGGAATCTCAGCTCTTCCTGGAGAGCAGCCTAGAGGTGCTAGAGTGGGGGATGCCGAGAAAACTCTGAGAATGCCCCAGGCCTGAGACAGAGGCGTCAGGCAGCCTCAAGGAGGAGGCTCGGAATTCTGCTCCTGGCATCACCCTGCCATTTTGGGAAGAGGTGGTGCACACCCCCACACCTGCTGGGACCGAGGCTGGAATGACCCAGGCAGTGACGGTGGCACTTGCAATATACGGAGCGACCATCCCCCTATGGGCTGCCTTCCTGGGAGAGGCTGGCGGTGGGGGGGAGGCCGGATAGGGGGAATGAGGAAGAGTGAGAAGTGATGGCCTGGGTTGTAGGGGACTTGAGTTCTCATCCCATTCCCCGAGACTGGGGGACAGGGGCTGGCCTTGTGATGTCCCTGAGGAAATGGGTAGGAATCCAAATGACCAGATCTGGAGAAACCCATCATTTCACCAGGATAAGTCTCTGAACCATGGCCTCCCCCAAGAGTGGGAACAGGAGGACAGACAGGCCAGGAGCTTAAAATGAACCTGATACACACCCCCAAAACTGACAAGGGAAAATGCTGGCCATGTTAAAACGGGTCCAATCAAAACCAAACAAACATGGGGCGCCTGAGTAGCGCAGTCGTTAGGCATCTGCCTTCAGCTCAGGGCATGATCCCAGCATTCCAGGATCAAGCCCCTCATCGGGCTCCTCCGCTAGGAGCCTGCTTCTTCCTCTCCCAGTCCCCCTGCTTGTGTTCCCTCTCTCGCTGGCTGTCTCTATCTCTGTCGAATAAATAAAAAATCTTAAAAAAAACAACAGCAACAACAACAGAACAACTCAGTGATATCAGGAATGTAGTGGGGGAAATGATAATCTGGTGAAACAGAAGGTCAGTTGGAGGACTCCCTACATGGGAAAGATAAATAAATGAAATAAATGGTATTCTCAATCCTGCAGGGAAACAGAAATGGCTGCCTTAAGAGATCCCAGGAAGGGCGCCTAGGTGGCTCAGTTGGTCAGGTCATGATGCTAGTGTCCCGGGATCGAGCCCCGCTTCTGGATCCCCGCTCACTGGGCAGTCTGCTTCTCCCTCTGCCCCTCCCCCCTGCTCATGCGCGCTCTCTCTCTCTCTCTCTCAAATAAATAAATAAATAAAATCTTTAAAAAAGAGAGAGATCCCAAGGAAGCAACAGGGATGATGGATGTACCATGTTCATGGACGGGGAAGCTGAGGCTCAAAGGATGCTGATTCTCCCCATCTGAAGGTTTGCTGCCTCCCCTCCCCCCCCATCTGAAGTTTTACCACCATCCCAATCAAAGTCACAGCAGGGGTTTTCCCTTGTGAAGTTGATAAGATGATTCAAACATTTACCTGGAAGAGCAGACGGTTGCAAATAGTCAGAATACTTACATAGAACAGGTGGTGTTACCTGTCCTACCAGATATGGGAACCCATGACAAAGCTTGTAATTAAGTCAGAGGGATATTGGCACAGGGAGAGAGACATGTTGACCAACGGATTGGAATTAAATGCCCACAGACACCCTGTGCACGTCAGGAATCTGTTCCAAGATGGAGAAGCTCTATCCCAGCAGTGGGGAGGGGAGACTATTCTATAAAAGAATCTGTGAAGTGAGAGTCCACGTTGAAAACAATTCAGTTGGGCCCTTACATCACTTGATACAAAAAATTCAGTCTTTGGCTCCAGTCTCAGCTTTCATCTTAGCCGGCCTTCTCCGGTCTCAGATCTTCCCCACCTTTCTCTTATCTTATAAGGACACTTATCAGTGGATTTAGGGCCCACCCTAATCCAGGATGATCACCTCTCAGATCCTTACCGTAATGACATCTGCAGAGACCCTATTTCCAAATACGGTCACATTCACAAGTTTTTGGAGGACATGTCTTTCGGAGGACACCATGCAGCCCACTTCGGGGGACCCTTGATCTTAAGATCACACCCTAACACACTGAACACATCAGCCTGAAGTTCATAGGTCATGTCCCTGGTGCTGTCAATTCTCGTTCACCTCTGGGTCCCCAGCTTCTGGCAAAGACTTGGCCCACAGCACATAGGAGGTGATTACAGAGCGATGAAGCGAAGAGATTCAGGCTCCCAACAGCTGGAGTTTAAGTCCTAACCCTTCAGATCAGTAACCTGATTGCTCTGTGCCTCAGTTTCCCCCTAAAGAAGTGCCAATAATACCTGCCTGGAGAATGTTAGATTGTGGCCCCCAAAAGATATATCTACCCAGAACCTTGGAATGTGACCATAAAGGGTGTTAAAAAGAAAACCACCAGCCTAAAATGGTGTCACTTCGGTCAAGTCACCACAGAGGGGCTTAATACCTAACCTAACTGCAGATTCAACCTCCCCCAGAATGTTAGTCTTAACCAGTCAGCTGAGAATTTTCTGATCAGCACCAGTGAGCTGTCTGACATGTGGGCCCTCTCCATTCCACCCACCCCACAAAGGGAAGAAGAGGTCATCCATCTAACCAGACCACCTGCCCTTCTCCCTAAGGAAAGGTGGCCTTGCCTGGAATAACCCTTTCTTTTCTTTTGCTGATAACTGTCTTACCCCATGCTCCTTCTGGTAAAATCCTCCCGTTTCTTACAACTCCTCAGAGCTCCCCTCCCCTTGCAAGGTGCATGGCTGCCCCACCCATACATGGCTTGATAAGGCCAATTAGATCTTCCAATTTCCTTGGTCCAATTTTCTCAAGGGTCCCTGCCGACGTCATGAGTTATAGATCCGGAGACAAGATCATCCTGGACTCCGGTGACCCTAAATCCAATGACAGGTATCCTTATAAAAGTTAGAGAAGACAGAGAGACAAAGTCCACGTGGAGATGGAGGCAGATATCGGGGTGATGCAGCCACAAACCAAGGAACTCGAAGGGCTGCTGGAAGCCACCAGAAGCTGGGAGACAGGCCTGGGATGGACTTTCCCTCTGAGCCACCAGGAGGAACACACCTCACCACCACTTGGGTTCCAGACCGCTCCCCACCACGCCCCGCCCCAGCCCCCCGCCAGACTGTGTGAGAATCAGTTCGTTTAAACCCAGGCAGGGTTCGTGGGCATTTGTTCCAGCAGCCCCAGGAATCTCACACATTGCCTTATAGAGGGCTGTTGGGGGGGATCCAATGAGTCAGGACCTGAGACACAGCCTGCCCAATAGTAAGCACTTAGTACATGCTCGCTGGGAGAATAAACTGTGCTAATTCAGCAAAGCAGGAAGTAATTGTGGACTGTTGATTGAATGAGTGATCAAAGCTCGGTGGGGAGGAGTGCTCGGTGCACTCCCAGGCCCCTGGCTCCACCGCCCACGTGGGCCGCAGACCCCCCCTGACCGCCCCTCCCCCCTGGGTCCCAGGTTGCCCTGCCTCCCCAGAGGGGACAGGTTGTTCAGATTTTGCACGCAGACCATGGCGCTGCAAGCCTCCCCGGGCTGTGGCTGCGGCAGCTGGGCGGGCGGGCAGGCGGTTGGAACCAGACGCTATTTGCAAACCGAAACTGGGACTGAGGCTTTGGCCACCCACTTGTGAAAGCTGCCGCTGCTGTTTCCTCCCTATGAGAAAGTTCCCCAGTAAGGCTGCATGGGGAGGGGCAAGGGGATTGAAGGAGGGCTGACTGTGTTCCTCGGGGACCTTAGGAAGTGAGGGCACCTTTGTGCCTCAGTTTACCCACCTGCAACTGGGCAGCCCTGGGTGGGTGGAAGGGAGGGATTTGCAGGCTCCTGGTTGGAGATACTGGATTGGGGATGCTGGGTAAATGGCTTCACCTCCCTGAGCCTCAGTTTCCCTACCTGTGAACTGGTGAGACCCACACAGCTGCTCTTTCCTTTGGGAAACATGAATCAAATCCTATCACCTACCTCAAGACCTCCCAGGGTGCCCTTAGGTGGGCACCATCATCCTGAAGATGAAGAGCAACCCCCTCCCCGTGGCCCCCAGGGGTCCATGAGTCCAGGCTTGTTGTCTCTCCCCCCATCATCTCCCTATGCTCATTCTCATCTTGGGGCTCGGGCCTCAATGCCACCTCTTCCAGGAGGTCTGATTGGGAAAGACCCTCTCTCTGCCGCATCTGGCCACGTGTCCTATTTTATTCATTCTGTCCATCTCCCTCCCTGCCCCCAGGCTATATGTCCCACCAGGGCAGGGCTAGGTCTCAATCGTCCTCAGCTGTGTCGCCAGCGCCCAGCCCAGGGCCTGGCACAGAGTAAGCGCCTGGTAAATGACTCTTACTACAAATGTGGTTGTTTGTGAACACAATGATTAAGCGCATTGGTTTCACATGCCTGTGAACAAAACACAGAGTCCTGATGGCAAGAGAAAAAGAAAGGCAACGTGGGCGGACATCGGAGCTGAGACCTGAACGAAGGAGGTGCTGGAGACATGCAGGTGTCCAAGGCAGAGGCACAGCCTGTGCAAAGGCCCTGGGGCAGGAGTGTGCCTAACGTGGAGGAGTTTCTAGGAGGTCAATGTGGACCTAGCGGGTTGTGTGAGAGGAGGCAGCTAGTTAGGCTTTAACAGGATGCCTGGAGGCCAGTAAAGGGTGAGTCACGGTCAGCTATCTGGAAAGTCAGAGGTCTGTCCTGGCAGCTCTCCAAAACAAAGCCACAAAAAGCCGGATCGAACTAGACAGGCCCAAGACAAAAGAAAAAAAAAATGCAAAATCCTGCTCCCCCAAAACTCTCCTCCCCAAGAAGTAAATATTCCACCCCTTAGTTAACAACTGTCAATAAAAGATACAGACCCAAACCCCAGGCCCAACAGCTCTCCCTTGAGCTCGCCTGCTCTCACATCTCAGAGAGTGTATTTTCGCTCTTAATTATATGTTCCTTCTTGCCCCACTCCACCGTTATGCCTGGTCTCTCCTTGAATTCTTTCTTGCAAAGACACCTAAGAACCTCTGGCAACATCCTGGGGAGTGTGGGGGGGGGGGGGCTGGGAAGTGAGAGCAGGAAGACCAGCAGGGTCCTGTGGCTACGAGGAGGATTTTGGCTTTTACCTTAAGGGAGATGGGAGCCATAGAGGGTTCTGGAGAAAGGAAGGACAAGTCTGACTCCAGCTGCCACGGAGGGAAGATTCTATGGGGGCTGAGAGCAGAAGCAAGGAGAGCAGGGAGGCAGTGCCTGTGTTGGTTCAAAGGATAGATACCGGGGCTGGACCAAGTGGGGAGAAAAGGGTCAGATTTGGGAGCAGTTTTGCTGGAGAATGGAGAAGAGAGTCAAGGATGTCTGTTTGATCCCATATCACAGGAAAGTAAACTGAGGATCTGGGAGCAGAAGGATCTAGGTAAAAGAGAGGCTGAAAGGGACAGCAGGCAGTAAAGAGGTGGCCAGGGTCTGGAAGGGAGATTCAGGACCTCCCGCTGACTCACCAGGGCAGTCAGCCTCTTCCCGATACAAACACTGTCCTTCCACCTCTGATTTTCTCTATAATTTCAGTCTTGTCGGAGGGAAGACGCTCACCACTTACGTTTGACAATAGGCCTGACCCAGCTTCATACTGGTTTATTTACTCCCCTCAGCGACTCGGAGACCAGGGCACAATCACTGTTTTACAAAAGGGGAAACTGAGGCCCAAAGAGACAGAGTGGCCATGCAAGTTGATGAGTGGCAGAGGAGGGATTCGAACCCAGGACAACAATCCCTATTGTTGGGATGCCTGGGGTGGGGGGCGGGGAGAAGCATCAAATGTCCCACTCTAGAATGTATTATTTAGTACCTGGCTTCAGATGGGGGCTGGAGTGGGAGCCCCCCGTGTGCTAGGAATTCAGGTTTCGATCTGCATGGCCTTCCATGTCTGTGCTTGTAGGATTGTTCACTCTTCCGTTCAGTCTCAGCCACCTTCAGGTCCCTGCCTTGTGCAGGGAGAAGTCCAAGACCCCAGGCTGGCAAGGTTCGGGCCTAGATACTCCCGGTTCTGTAGCGTCTAGGCCAGAAGGAGGTACCCAGAACTGGGGGCTTCCTAAAGAAGGGACCCTCAGCCTGAGACCCCCTTCCTGCACCCCCACCCCCACAGTTAGGGTGAAAGGCAGGGAGCAGGGCCAATGAGGTGCTCCCCAGGCCAGAGGCTCCACCTCAGACCCTGCCTCCAGCCCCCACTCCTGGTTGGCACCAGGGACGTGACTTGGGCCACCCGCCAGACCACAGCCACTGGGAAACCAGCTCGGGGAGGTGAGAGTGTCACTGCCCAGCCTTCCCCGGGTGGAAGCATTTGCAATGACTATTTATGGGGCAGGCCCAGGGGACAGCAGACTGGAGGGCAGTCTGAAGCCACCGAGCCTGGTGGCTGGACCAGAGTGACCAGTGATGCCCCTGGGGCTGGAGCCTCTGGATGAGACTCTTCGTGATACAGGCCTCAGTTTCCCCACTTAAAAATGTGGCCACGGGGAGGTGTGTGTGTGTGTGGCTGTGCGGTGAGACTGGATGCTGAGTTGCTGGGTTTCCGAGGTTTGAGAGGGATTTTTATGCAGTCTGTCTTCTGGACAGCAGGTGAGGCCCTCTGGGCTTCCTGGAGCCGCCCCCGAGGTCACCCTGGGGACAGATGCGGGAACCTTAGGACTGGGCTTTCTGGAGATGCCTAGACTGACACCACACCGGCTCGCGCATGGATAGTCTGGGAGATCCTCAGGCAGGCTTGAGGGAGAGACAGAAGTACAGAGAGACAGGGAGTGAGAGAGATGAGGCGAGAGAAAGGGAGAGAAATGGGAAGAATAGAGGGGAGTGCAGTCAGGGAGACACAACCCGCCACCCCCTGCAAATCCACAGGAAGCTGGGGGCTCAGGATCAGCCCCCTGTCCCCTGGACCACAGTAGAGCATTAAATCTCCATGTGCTCTTGGGCAAACTATGGCTTTGGTTTTGTTTTTAATTTATTTTATTTTATTTATTTATTTGAGATAGAAAGGGAGCACAGAGGGAGAGTGAGAGAGAGAAGCAGACTCCCCAACCCCCCCAGCAAGGAGCCCCATGCGGGGCTCGATCCCCAAACCCTGGGATCACCACCTGAGCGGAAGGCAGCAGCTTCGCCCGACTGAGCCACCCAGACGCACACAAACCATGACTTGAATATTATCGTGGAGGATGTTAGCGACAGCTTCACCTTGCTCCCTCTCCCCCGCTCCCCACCCCCAAGGAGGACTCACTACCCCCATTTCACCCATGGAGAAACTGAGGCTCAGAGAGCCCCGGGGCTGCACAGCCGGGGGGGGGGGGGCAGAGCCAGGGCAGCCCCGGATCATCCGTGAGACCCCCCCAGCCCCCAACCCGAAGGCACATCCGCGACTGCCCCCTTCCCCCACCAGCCCTCCTGGAGTGTTTTTCTTCCCTCCTGGGTGTTTTGGTTTCAGCAGGAGCGGCCGGCGCGCGGTAGCAGGCGGTTCCCGCCGGCAGGGTCAGCCCGGGGCGGGCGGGGAGCCAGGAGCAGCTCGGGCCCAGGGTGGGGAGGACTCGGGGCGCGACCCACGCCCTCGCCCCAGCACAGGGTGTGTGTGTGTGTGTGTGCAGCAAGTGCCGTACCCCTCCCCACCCGGTGCTTGCTTGGTCCACCTAGACAGTGGGGCCCAGCGGGGTCGCGGCCCCCACGCGTGGCCACAGGGGGCGCCAAGGGGCGGGTGGCTCCGGGCGGGGTTTCCCGCATCGGTGCCAAGGTTCCGTGCGCTCCGTTCGTTATTAAACATTGATGGAGGCGGCCGGGCGCCTGCCCAAGAGGCCTCCCGGTTAGGAGACTAGGGCGCAGATGTCCCAACGCCAGTGCGGGGGAGGGGGGTTGCGGGCTGGACTAGAGGGAGGCGCTGGGGGCAGGGGGATGGGAGAGGTGCGCAAAGACCGGGAGCGTTCTTAGATAGGACACCGAATCCCAAGCAACCAAAGGAACATGTAAATTAGTCTCCATCAAATTAAAAAAATTTTTTTTTCTACAAAAGACACTCTTAAAGTCAGTGAAAAGGAAACTCACAGAGCGGGGGAAAAGATTTACAAATCTTCTATCCGACAAGGGATCAATATCCAGACTATAGAAAGAACGCTTGGGACCCAATAATAAAAAGATAAATAACCCAATGAAACATAAGGAAAGGATCCAAATAGAGATCTCTCCCAAGATGTACGAATGGCCAGTAAGCACGTGCAACAGCGCTCAAGGCCAACAGTCCTCAGGGCAATGCAGGTGAAACCACGGTGAGACCCCGCCTCTCCCTAGGATGGCTCCCCTCCCCCCATGGGAAATAACAGGTATTGATGAGGAGGTGGGGAAATGGGAAACCCCACACATTGCCGATGGGAACCCAGCAGCGCCTACAGACCACGTTCACAGCAGCCCTGGTCACAGTCGCCAGAAGGGGGAACCCACCGGGATGCCGTCCAGGAATGAATGAAGAAATAAAAGAGCGACCCATCCACGCCGCGGAATATTATTCACCCATAAAAAGGAACGAGGTTCTGATTCATGCTACAACATGCATGAACTTCAAAAACATGATGCTGTTTCTTCCCCAAAACAAGACCCAAAAGGCCACGGGCTGCACGATTCCACGGATAGGAAATGTCCCAGCAGGCCCATCCAGAGAGACAGAAAGCACGCTGGTGGTTGCCAGGGGTTGGGTGAGGTGGAATGAGGAGGGACTGCTCATGGCCAAAGGGTTTCCTTTGGAGGTGGTAAAAATGTTCTGGAATCAGACAAAGGTGGCCCAACGCTACAGAATAGTTTACTTTGCAAGGGAGCTTTGTATGGTATGTGGACACGTCTAAAAAACAAAATAAAAAAAAAAAACAGGGAAAAACAAAAAAGGAGGAATGAACAAAGGCGCATAGTGGGGGGCAGGGTGCAGGCAGGTATGTGTGAGGGCCAGGCCACGGCTGTCCCGTGTCATCTCCCGCTGCCCAGGGTTCCCGGAGGCCAGTGATACCTCAGCCTCATCCTGGCTTGAGGGCAGAGACAGAGCCAATGTCTCTTTCTGACCAAGCCCAGAGGCCACTGGAGAAATAGAGGAGGGAGGTATCTGGGGAGGTAAACTGAGGCAGCCTATCTCTCTGATAGAGACATGCTTCCCGACTCATGGCGGAAGCCATGGTGAAAGGGAGTCAGACCAAGAGAGACAGAGACAGAGGTGAGGGAGTGAGAAGGGGCCACCTCTCACCTCTGGAGAGGTCACCTTATCCATTTCACAGACCAGAACACTGAGGCCAGCAGGGCTGAGTCACCGGCTCCTCTGAACAGCAGCAGGAAGAATCCTTGAACAACTCACAAACTGGGTCTCAACAATCCTGCTCCAGGACATCCCCCCGCCAGCCTAGGAATAAAACCCCTAGGCCCCAGTAGGCAGTGACCTCTATCCCCCCCCCCCCCGGCTCACCCACTCCCCCATCAGCGACACCTGCCTCAGGGCCTTTGCTCCCTCGTTTTGCAGGCCTCCCCTCACCATCTTGGCTCTGGTATCACCCCTTCTGGGAAGCCCTCTCTTACCCACTGTTCTTCACACTTTCGCTCCTCACTCTCTCCGGGTTATTGTAACCCCCTGTGTGGTGATTAGATTAGCGTCCGCCTTCCCCTACCCCACCCCAAGTTCCTCAGGACGGCATATAGTAGGCGCTCAACGCTGACTTCATGAGTCAAGGAATGAATAAAGATGTGAGATGGGTCTACTCCTAGAGTCCTGACTGCTGGAGCTTCTGAGAGGAGCCGAGGGCAGGACATTCAGAGGGCCCTGGAGTCATGAGTACACAGCAGGTGCTCAATAATCACAGGGCCAGGGCTCTGCTAAGCAGGGTTGACCAACCCATTGAGGTAGGGACCCCAAACCAGTGCTCTGAACCCCTTCCTATTATATAGACAGGCAAACAGAGACCCAGAGAGGTAACTCCTACGGGTCATTTCCTAGCAGCAGAAACAACTCAAAGTGGCTTCAACAAAAAGGGAACCTGATGGGAGGAAGAAAAAAAAAAAAAAAAAAAATATATATATATATATACACACATATATATGTATATATATGTATATATGTACACACATATATACACACACATGTATATACACACATGTATATTATATATACATATATGTATGTGTGTGTATGTATATATCTATATCTATGTATATATATCTCCCAAGATGGTGGGCTTCAGGCATGGCTGGATCCAGGGACTAGGGAGCCATCTGTCTGGGCTGCTGTCCTCCCTGAAAGCTTCTCTCCCAAGGCAGTTTCAGTTTTCCCCCCAGTGGAACCAAGGACTCCGTCTTCCCCATTCACAACACCAAGAGTTCCGGATGGCGCTCAATGAATGTCTGTCTCCTACTCCTTGGACCCAGGGGGCTGTACCTAGGTGTGGGTTTGTTAACTCCAGGGGCCACGGAACAGGGTTCGGCTTTTAGCTTCCTGGAGGTTTCACAGGAGCGGTAGGGGTGGGTGTGGGGTCCTGGACTTGAGGGGGTAGTTCTAAGCCAGGGGCTCAGGTCACTCCCGTCTTTTTTATGAGGCTGCTGACCCAGCATCCCTTCCTGACTGCCCACTTGGTCCTGCCACCAAAGAATGAGAACTGATTCACAAGGAAAGGCCTGCCCAGCCGGGAGGTGGCAAATTCAAGGGAGGGAGCATGCGCGGAGCAGTGAGCAGTCACTCGTGGTTAGAGCACTGGGGCCAAGTGCTTCTGTTTCCCCGTCTAGATGCATATAGGGGAAACTGGGGCCCCCCCCAAAGGGGTGGGGCCTGGGCCTCTATTCTCCCAGCTTATGGGGCAGACGGTTCTCACCCAGAAGCTTCAGGTCCTTGCGCCACAAAATTCAGTAGTTCTGGGTTCTAATCTTCACCCCTCCCTCTCCCGCCCCCACTTAAAACCGGAAAAGTCTATTTTGCAAACTCCGTAGCGGGCTGGCGGGGGCGGGGGGGGGGGTGCCCCCTCACCGTCTCTAGGCCTGGGAGACACGTGCTGCTGTTGCCACCTGGTGGCCACGGAGGGAATCCGAGACAATTCGTTTAACAATGGGAGGAGCTCGGGGTGGGAGGGGACAGGAAGAGCGCAGATTCAGGGTGTGAAGTGGGGGGCACGCGTTCCTGCTGTGGGGCGTTTGGTGTCAGGAGAAAGGGGGAACCCCAATTCCCGACCTAAGCCCTGGGCGGAGGGCAGATCGACCCCAAGAGGGGCGGAGTTGGGGGGAAGATGCAAGGCTCCTGTGGGGGGGGGGGACCAAATCCCGCTCCCCCTCGGGCCGTGTCTCCCCTTGCCCAGTCCTGACTTTGCAGAGTTCGGAGTGATCAGCCAGTTCTGTCTCCCCCAGACCGGGTGCTCCTGGCGGAGAGATGAATAAATGCGTGTGGCATGAATGAATGAATTCCGCTTCTGGGGGATTTTGAACCGGACATGCAGGCTTTGGCCGGGGCAAGGTACCCAATAGAAGGCTCATTTATTAAGCCGTAGACCCCCCTCGACAGACCTGCGAGTTCAATATTATGCTCACCCCCATTCTACAGGGGAGAAGACTGAGGCTGAAGAGGGGCCATCACCTCCCTCAGAATGCTTAGGGGTCCCCTTGTTTTCCCACGACTAGATCCTTCTCCGAGCCTGGACCCTGCAGTGCAGCAGAAACTCTGTGCCCAGACTCCCCATCAAGTGCTCCTGGGACACAACATCCAGCCTAGGGTCCTAGGATCAGCACGAGCCCCTTTTGGGTCCCCTCCAATCTATTCTACCCTGAAAAGTTCTGTCCCTTCCCCATGGGTGTCCTGGGGTTTGGCAGGTTCCTTTTCTTGGTGGTTCCCAGGGTGCCCACCACAGGACTTGGCACAACCTGTGCTGGGGGGAGGGGAGGGGCCGTGGCCTTGGAGCCTCTGTGGGCGAAATGGGGTCTGCGGCACTCCGCCCAGGTTTGACTCCTGCCGGTGCTGGGTGGCTTCAGGCTAGCCACTTGCTCTCTCTGAGCCTCAGTGGTCATATCTGTAAAATCGAATAGCCATGTACCTCTCGAGGTGGTTATGGGGAATCAGGACATCATGTGAGTGTCTAGACGAACCGGCTGGGTATGAAATGTTTGCTTAATAACCAGCCGCCTTCCTTCTTCCTGCCTGAAGGACGAGGCCAACTCTCCCCTCTCTCTTCCTTAGGCCTCCAGGCCCATTTGCAAAGGGCCACTGCATATGGGGGTCTGTATTAGGTCCCCCAAGGGCAGCAAGAGTCCAGTCACCTGGGCAGGGTTGCCCTCCAGACCATCCTGCCTGCCCAGCCCCAGAGCCCGAGCCTCAGGGTGGCCTTGCACCTGTCTCCTGTCCTCCAAGGGTAGCTCTGCATCCAAGGCCAGCTCAGGAGCACCCCGAAGTAGCTGTGTCTTCCTGAGATGCACAGGTGTGTCCAGGTCAGTTCCCTCACCTTTTTCCCAGGACATGTTCACCACCAAGGCCTCTTTCGGGGACACCTCCTCCGGGAAGTCTGCCGGGCTTGTCCATTGCCAAGCCTAGATAGAAAGGGTGGGGCCAAGGTTATGGGCAGGGCCCTATTTTCCATCCCCTACCCACGTAGAGGGCAGATCAGATTCCTGCTGGCTTAATTCCCTAAAATCCTGAGACTAATATGAGAATTAGCTCTGCCTCAATGACCCCCATTCAGCCCCTTTTAGGAAGCCCCCCTCCCCCCACCCACACACCATTTCTCTTTGGGAAATTATTCCTCCTCTTCTCACCGTTGATGTGGTTGGGCACTGGCCCCACCCCAATTTGAGTGATGGACCTGGGACCTGGCCCAGCCAATCAGAGCACTCTAGCCCCTGATTCCAGCAAGAGGCTCAGGTATGAGCATGTGACCTGTGCTAGGCCTACAGGTGATGGCCTTGAGACTTGCTAAAGTGAATGGGGGAAATGGACACCCTTCTTCCGCTGGGGAAAAGCTGAGTCTGAGCAGGAGGGAAGGCTGAAGGCAGAACAGCAGTCCAGACAAATGGATGCCCAGTCTGGATTCCTAGACCTAGCCATGCCTGAAGGCCACCATCTGGGGAACTCCCCCTCCCCCCCAACCCCATCAGGTTCCCTTTTTGTTGAAGCTACTTTGAGTTGTTTCTGCCGCTAGGAAATGACCCACAGGAGGTTCCTCTCTGGGCCTCTGCTTGTCTATCTGTGCAATAGGACAGGTTTTTGGAGCGCCTATGTCAGTGGTTAGGGGAGAATAAAATGAGTTAATGCATGGGTATTACTCTGTAGAGCCCTGGCCCAGAGTATAGACCCAATAAATAGGACTTTAAATTAGAAAAGGAGCCCTTACCTGCTTCCCCTGGCTGCTAGGGAACTCGACCACAGTGCTGGCACAGGGTGTGGGCAGGGGCGGACACAGGTGCCGTGCAGCCCTGGGGAGAGAAGGAAGCTGGTCAGAGGAGCAGTGTTTTCTACCTCTTCTTACTGTTTAATCGTTCTGACCTACTCTTTCAGCTCCACTAGGTTATAAAGGGAGAATGGATGTGGATTGGAGTTGGGGGCGTGCGGGAGTCTGACAGACCTGGGTTCAAATCCCAGCTCTGCCCCCACTGCTGGATACCTTGGGCCTGACTCTCTGGGCCTCAGTTTCCTCATCTGCAAACTGGGTACAAAGACCGACTTGGTGTGAGCAGTTACCATGATCGCTACTGCTATTACGGATTATCTTGGGGGAGATGGGGCAAGTTACCTGTTCAGGCCGAGGTACCCAAGGACACCCAGGAGAAGGATGCTGGCGAAGCTCCCCAGAGACGCAAGGAGTATGGACAAATCGAACAACCGGGAAACCTGGACTTCTGGGAGTGGGAGAGGATGGTTTGGGGGAGAGGCACCTCCTGCCTCGTACCGCGAAGGGAATTGGGAGGGCTGGACCCTCCATCAACTCGCTGCTGACCGTGGCATGTCGTGGGTCCCTCTGTGCCTGGTTCCTCATGTCTGAAGCAGGAGACCATGGAGCCCACGTGCCCCGTGTCTGCGGGATAAAGGCCTGGCACACAGGGCTCAGGACATGCCCACAGGTCGTGCCCACGTGGTTGCTCCACACCTGCCACCCCACGCCAAGCCTGACTCACTGGTTCTCTTGAGACCAGACTGCACTGTAAGGGCAACAGGCAGGGACCTTGGCAGGAACAGGGATCATTTGGTTTCCAAATCTCCTCCGGCCACACACCCCACCTCCTTATCTTTGTGATAAGAGAGGCACTCATTCATTCATATTCAGTCATTCAATAAATGGCCCCCAGCTCCCCTGCCCCTCCCCTGGAGGCCCCAGGCTGGGGGAGGCAGAGCCTGGACACCAGACACCCTCACCCACTCCCAAGGTGTCAGGCCAGGAAAGAAAGATTATCACAGCTGGGGGGGAGGGGGGCACCAAGGGGAAAGCATGGAAGGCTTCCTGGAAAAGGAAGCTTTTGAGCTGAGTTTTAAGGGTGAATGGAAGTTAGCGGGGAGAACAAACATTCCGGGCAGAGGGGCCTGCATGGGCACGGCAATGGGAGTGTGAAAGAAGGTCCGTGAGGGGAAACTGCGCGAGGAGGAGAGAGTAGAGTGGGCTGGGACGTTCTCCTGAGGGTGATACATGGGGAGCAGGGCCAGGGTGGGGCTGCTTGCTTGCGTGGGATGGGGCAGTGCATGCTGGGTACGGACTAGGCCCCGCCCCCCTACTCACCGGTGCTGAACTGCTGGGGCTGGCTCCAGGCGCCCCGCAGCGTCGCCGTGTCTGCTCGAACCTGCACGATGTAGGCTGTGCCAGCCCGAAGGCCACCAAGCGTGACCTGAGTCTCCGTGGGCTTCACGGGCAGCTCTGTAGGAGGGAGGCAGCCATGGGTCCCCGGGCTCGGGAGGCCAGACTCAGGGGTGGGATGCCCAGGTCCTGGCTGGGCGGCCACACCCTGGGAGTGGTAGTGGGGACTCGAGAACATTTTGCTGAAAACTTTTTTTTTTTTTAAGATTTATTTGTTTTAGAGAGAGAGAGCAAGCATGAGTGGGATGGGCAGAAGGAGAGAGAATTTCAAGCAGATTCTGAGCTGAGCGTGGGCCCTGATGCCGGGCTTGATTTCATGACCCTGGGATCACGACCTGAGCCAAAACCAAGGGTCAGATGCTTAACCAACTACGCCAGCCAGGCACCCCTGCCGAACACTGAATGCATCCATTCACCTCCGTTTATTTGGAGGAATATTCTTCCCCAAAATATTTAGTGAATGATGCCATTTTTCTCAAATTCTGACCTTTGGGGCACCTGGGTGGCACAGTTGCTAAGCGTCTGCCTTAGGCTCAGGGCGTGATCCCGGGGTTCTGGGATTGAGCCCCACATCAGGCTCCTCTGCTAGGAGCCTGCTTCTTCCTCTCCCACTCCCCCTGCTTGTGTTCCCTCTCTAGCTGGCTGTCTCTCTCTCTCTGTCAAATAAATAAGTAAAATCTTAAAAAAAAAAAAATTCTGACCTCTGCTGGCTCTTTGCTCACTCCCCCACCCAGCCCCATCCTCCAAGCTCCCTAAAAACAGCAGGTTCACTCGCACCTCAGGGCCTTTGCACTGGCAGCCCCGCCTCCCCTACCTTGCTCACCCTTTCCCCAGATATCCCCCATGGTTTCCTCTCTCTCCTCCCTCCCGTCTTTAGGCTCAAGATCAGCATTAACTTTGTCCATGATGCTCCCTCGGCGTCCCTAGAACCTCAGCACATAGTAGGACCTCAGCACGTGCTATGGAACTGGATGGCTTTAACAAATAAAGCTCTCCATAAAAATCCTTAAAATGAGAATACAGCTGTTGGCTGTTATCAAGAAGAAAACAATTCCTAGAACCCTAAGTCTATATTCTTTGTATATACATATATTCAAGAGGAATATTCTTCAAAAGAAACTGGAGGCGGGGAGGGGGAATTGGGCAGTTTGGCACATGGTCATTGGCGCATTCATCATCAGCATTCAGACTTTTGGCAAATCGGTAAAGAGGCTGCTTCCAGCTGTCGCAAGCTGAATAAGTCACTGAACCCCACTTGGCCTCCTTTATCCCCTCTAAACGATGGGCGGTCAAGCGGATGGCAGGATTTCTGTGTCTCTGATGCCAGAGCGTCCCCCCAGCATCCTTCCCCGGGATTCCTGCCTTGATGGGTGCTTGGTGAGAAGGCGGAGACACGAAGAGGCAGGTCTTGCTAGCCTGGCCTGCTGCTGCAGGAGGTGGGTGGGTGAGGCCAGATCTGAAAGACTGTGTTCCCGGCATGGAAGGGGGGCCCCCCGGTGTGTGAAATGGCAGGAAACTCCAGCGCTGGTGAGACTTGCCCTGTGTATTCTGCTTTCTTTCCCTCCCAAGGGGCGGGAAGGGGCACCTAACTGAGCCCCAATCCAGGCTTGCTTAACCCTTGGGCAGGAGTCCCTCTCCAGGCCTCAGTTTCCCCATCTGTGAAATGGCCACCGTCATCCTGCTCCATGGGAGTCGAGTTGCCATCCATACACGGAGCCCATTGCGAGCTGCTGCCCGCCGGGCCGTCTTGGGGGTCTGGAAAGGGCAGTCCGGCCTCTTTGAGTCGAACCACTCTTGTTTTAGGGATGGGAAAACCAAGGCCAGGAGAGAGCCAGTGAGGTGCTCAGGGTCCCCTAGCAAGGCAGACGTCCAACCCAGGCCCCTTCTTCCCCCGGCCGGGCCCGCGCTGCCTCACGTACCGGACACGACGTTGCCCTCCTCATCCCGGCAGCGCACGACGTACTCCTTCAGGACCCCGGGGCAGGCGCTCAGCGCGGATGGCGTCCAGTCCACAGACACGGAGTCCTGGCCAAGCTTCTTCACCAACACGTGCTGTGGGCTTCCGGCCCCCGAGGCTGCAAGTAGCACCGTCGCCATGGTCAATGCCAAGAGCCCCGGCTGAACATTCCCTGCCTGCCCAGCCTGGCGCTGTCCAGAGACCCATGGAACCTTGGCAACAGAGTCAGGCGGCCCTGGGTTCGAATCCCAGCTCCACTACTCGGGCCGCATCGCTGCCCCTCTCTGAGACTCCCTTTTCTTATCTATAAAATGGGGCAATACCACTCAGCACGGGGGAGGGAGGAATCTTTGGGATCCCCTGAGACTTCTGCAGGTCTGCCTTCTGGCCAAGGCCTGACCCGGAGTGAGTGCCTCTAAGTGTTCGTTCCCTCCTCCTGACACCGCCACCACCAAGCCCCCCGGAGAGACCACCCTGCAGGTGTAGGCTACTCACCATTGCCCCCAAAGTGGTAGGTGGACAAGATCGTGGACCACAAAGTGGGCTTCTCTGGGCGTGGAGAGGCAAAGATCGTGATGTGGTAACACACCTTCTGCTCCATTGCCCCAGATTCTCTGCTCCAGCTGTGGGTTGCTAGAAGAGTTGGCAAAGCCCAGGCTGGTAAATAGGTTGTATCGTCGCCTCCGCCTCTTTGCACTGGCTGTGCCGCGTGCCGGGAACCCCTAGAGCACTCCTGCTCATGCTTCAGAACCCTTGCCCCACTGCCCCCACTTCCGGGAGCCCTTCCTTCTTCCCCCCCAGCCCATCCCCCACCTGCAGCCCGGTCCGGACTCTACGGGGCCAGGTGCGTCTGGATACAGCTCTGTCTCCCCAGCCTAGGAACCCCTCAAGGGCCAGGCTGAGCCTGAGGTTGCTGGGGGCCCTGGCCAGGCCCAGGGTAGGAAGTGGGAGGGTAAGAGGCTGCCGGGGCTGGAAGGCTCCCCCTTTCTCTCCAGAGGCCTCATTAATTCACCACCAGCATCTTGTAAGCTGCCACCTTCTCTGGCACAGGTGACTGTTTAACAAACACCCTGGGATGTGAGACTCATTACTTATTGGGGTGTAATCTCCCCGGGGCTATAAGCCCTAACATCTCAGGATCCTGGCAGGAGGCTTCAGACCCCCGTGGGTGGGAGGGTCCAAGTCTCAGCCCGTTCCCACCTCTGTGTGACCTCGGGCAAGTAGCAAAACCTCTCTGGGCCCCAGACACCTCACACCCACGTCCCCTAGAGTTTTGAGCCGACCAGGGGCTTTAAGGGAGGAGGCAGGGGCAGAGGCAGGCATGACTGACGTTACGGTACCCATTCCAGTAGGGTCCTGATCCTGGGGCATAGTCAGGGTGCAGTTGGTAAGGTTCCCATGCTGGCTCTGGGACTGCCACTCGATGCAATATGCCTTGGCTCTGGCCTGGGCTGGCCAGTGCATGGTGGTCCCGTTGGCTCCGACACTGATATTCAGAGCCCCTGGTTCTGGAAGGAAATGAGACAGGAACATCAGAACAGCAGCTCCACTCTCCCCAACCCCCCGACCCCCGACCCCCGCCCAAGTCCAAGGCTCCTGCAGCCCCAGCCCAACCTCTCACCAAATTCTGACCCCCCAGGGCTGCGAGTATCTGTACCCAGCTCTGTCTCCTCAGTCCTGGGGGCTGCCGGGCTGGGCGCCAGGCACAGAGGCAGGGGTAGGCTAGCAAGGGCGGTTTGAATGATTAGGTCTCCTCCTGGTCTTACTGTGAAGTCCCTGCCAAGACTCCCACCATCGATACTGCCTGTACTGCTTCCTCCCACCCTGCACCCCCCAGCACCCCCACCAGCCTGGGGAGCATCTCCTGCTCTAGCAGATGCCCGGCCACCCACCACCTGCCTCCCCCCCATGCAGGTGGGTGTGGTGCAGGATGGGCCTCCCTGCCCGAGAAGGAGCTCAGAGGCCTGAGGACACACTCACTTGGTCCCCAGGGCTCCTCTCTCCTGCTCCCCCAGCACGGGCATTGGGCAACAACCTCGGGGAGGCGGGCACTGCTTCCAATTCCGGGGACAACAGCTACCATTTATCGAGCGTCAACTCTGTGCGACAGACAGGTGCTGAGCGCCTCACGGGTGCCACTCTGTGACAAAGTGGCACCGTGATCACCCCAATAATACAGAAACTGAGGCTCAGAGAGGGAGAGCCACTGGCCCACGGGCACACAGTGACCCAAACCAGATCGTGAGCTGACAGACTCGCAGCTGTGCTACCGTGGCAGGTGGCTTCACCTCACTGAACCTCAGCTGTCTCATCTCTGAAATGGACATCACTGTACCAGCCCTGTCCTCACAGGACGGTGGGCCCAGTACCAGGGTGAGCTGAGTGAGGCACACAACAGGCACTAAACTGGAGGCTCCAGAGAACTCAGTCATCAAGATACACACCGTTTCGAAGCAATATTTTTTAAGAATCCAAAAATGAATGCAAAAATATGCCATGAGCACTCTTGGTAATCACCAAATGTGGAAACAGCCCAAATGTTCATTAACGGATAAACAGATAAATACCATGTGGTCCATCCACACAGTGGAATATGACTCAGCCACGAAAAGGAAGTGAAGCCCTGACATACGCTATGGCGTGGGGGAACCTCAAACACGTGACTCTGGGTGAGAGAAGCCGGGCACAAGAGGCCACATGGTGTGTGATCCCATGTATATGGAATGTCCAGGACGGCCAAATCCATAGAGACAGAAAGCAGAGTAGTGGGTGCCAGGACCTGGGGATAAGGGACGGGGGTGGTGGTGGTGACTGCTGATGGGCATGGGGTCTCCTTTTAGGGATGACAGAAATGTTCTGGAACTAGATGGAGGTGATGGTTGCCCATCGTTGTGAGTGTCCGAAACGCCACCTACGAAAGTGGTTAATGCTGCCATGTGAATTTCACATCAATAACATACGTAGATGTATTCACGTGCATGTATACATAAATATAAATCTTGATTTTTTTCCTCATTTGGATAAATATATGTACATCTTTAATCATGTCTCTACATACACATAACGAACAAAGATCAAGATTTTAAATGAAGATAGGCTCAATCGTGTACTTGCACCATCCTGCCTCACTCACCACACCCTGATCCCTGCCCTTGTCCCAGAAAAGTTTATTTACAAAGACAGGTGGTTGGCCTGGGCTGTAGTTTGCCAGCTAGAGTTTTTTAAAATATGGCATTCTAACAACATGTACCTTAATTAGTGATTTTGACACATTTCTAAATTAGACACCTGCTCGATTTTGGTGCTTCACCTGCCTCACCCTAGTCTGGCGGAGGCTCAGAGCAGGTGCTCAGCTCTGAGCGGCCCTCCCGCAGCCCTCCCCGGCCAGAGGCACCTGTGTGGGTGTGGGTTTGGGCAGGAATGTGCCACGTCTGGCTGGGGCCGTGGCCGAAGCGGTTCCGGGAGATGATGGCCAGGTCATAGGCTGCGCCAGAGAGGTCGAGCGGTTTCCTCAGCTGAAAGGTCGCGGTGGACTTGGTCTTACATGTGCAGGATAGCATGTGCAGGCGGGCGCGGTAGGTCACCTCCCCGCCAGAGTTGGACCCGAGGCAGCCTTCTGGAAGCTCGAGCCGGGGCAGCTGTCGTGAATGTGAGAGATGGTTTGTGGAGACCTGAACATGATCATCATCCCCATGGGCCAACATCAGGCTGCAGCCCCTGAATGGACTCATCCATTGACCACAGTCTGTGACATGAGCCAAAAGTTTTTTTAAAAATAAACAAACAAAACAAAACAAAACAAAAAAACCCTCGGTGCTGGCGAGGTTGCTGGGAAATAGGCATTCATGGCCAGTGTGTGTTGGTTTGAGGGGGGGAATAATTTGGCAAAACCCACTGAGAGTCAGGAAAAAAAAATGTTTTTTCCGTCTCTGGACCCAGTTACCTCAAGCCTGGAAACTTTTCCTAAGAAAGGGAATTCAAATGAGAGGAAAGGCAGGAAGCGAAGCTTTACTGCCGCTTTACCGTGCCAGCCCATTAGGGCCCCGGCCAAGTTCGTTACAGTAAAGCCAGTGGGTGAAGCATTTGGTGGTTTTGCCCCTGACTTGGGCAAGAGATTTTCCCTCTGTGCTTCAGTTTCCTTCCCTGTAAAATGGGGGTTAATTAGACTGCTCTTAATGGGTTGCTTGGGGGACTTCAAAGAAATTATCTCCCACCCAGACCAACATGGTCGACCCTGGCCTGCCTGCTTCCATCCTAGTCTCTCACAATCTGTTCCCCCCATGGCAAGCAGGGGAAGTCTGTGAACACCTGAACCCAATCATGTCCCTCCTCTGCTCACACACCCTCCATTGCTCCCCATGACCTGGAGAGTTAAACCCACAGTCCTTGGAGTCCTTGCCACCTCCGTGCCTCTTCCCTCACTGTATCCCATTTGCACACCCCGACTCCAGCCTCTTGTCTCCTTCTCCACAACCCAGGCCACCCCAGCCCTGCTACGACCCATTACCTGCCCGTGCAGGGTCACCTGCCTCTTCCCATCTGGCCGGAGCGCCTCCACTGAGAACGTCAAGGTGGACTGTGGAGAATGTTCTGCAATGGGACGGCAAGACAGTGACGCTGGGGGTGGTCCCTTGCTCACCACCTCCCGCAGACCCTGCCCAAGGACCCGGCACCTTTTCCGTCCCTCCCTTGAAACACGGGATTCCTATGGGTTGTTAAATAGTTTTCAAAATCGGAAACATGGAGATCTAGTCTATGACAATAAACGCCGTAAAACTGTGTACTTTAGAGGCCCCCGGGGGGCTCAGTCGGTTAGGCATTGGACTCTTGGTTTCAGCTCAGGTCACGGTCTTGGGGTCATGGGATCGGGCTCCGGGCTTGATGGGGAGTCTGCTTGAGATTCTCTCTCTCCCTCTCCTTCTGCCCCTCCCCCTGTGTGCACACATGCTCTCTCTCTCTTAAATAAATAAATAAATAAATAAGGTGTTCAAAAACAAAAACAAGACAACCCTGCGCTTTAAAATACTTAAGATGGTACATTTTATATCATGCCCTTTCCACTACAACGTTTGTTTTAAAGTCTGATAATCACTCCTGGAATTGTTTCCCAGCAGATAACGCACCGGGGGCAGGAGGAGACCCCGGGTCACAAGGCCAGGGGCAAATGTTGAGTCACCTCGTCCTTCCTTCCCTCTTGGGCCACATCTCCACTCCGGAGCGGCCCAAACTCCAGCTTCCTGTGTCTTTTGGGAAACTACGTCTTCATGACACAGCCATTTCCCCCTATCAGCTCCCTGTGTGGCTTTATTGTTGTTGTTTTTTTAAGATTTTATTTATTTATTTGTCAGAGAGCGAGAGCGAGCACACAAGCAGGGGGAGCGGCAGGCAGAGGGAGACGCAGGCTCTGCACTGAGCAGGGAGCCCCAGGAGGGACTCGATCCCTGAGATCATGACTTGAGCCGAAGGCAGACACCTCACCGACTGAGCCACGCAGGCGCCCTGTCACTGCCACCTTTTACTAATTTCCACTCATTTCTCCCGCCGCCTTCTTTTTAACCCCGGCCACCTTATTTCTAATACCCACTGCTGTATTTCTAATGCCTGCCCTGGTTCTTCTGGCTCTGAGTGCTCTCACCAGGGGGGATACACACGGGGCTGCTCCAGTTGCTCCAGGGGTTTCCTGGGGCTTCCTGCCGGAGTCGCCTCCGGCGTAGCTGGAATTCCTGGGCTGCGTCCATCTGCCAGGGGCAGAGGCAGGCCTCTGGCGGGGAAATAGGCCAAACATCAAGCTGAAGGGCTGTCCCACACCTGGGGGTGCCTGGGGCGTGGCACTCATCATTTAGGCATCATACACTTATTGAGTGCCAACTGTGTGGTGGGCCCTGGGGCCACAGTGGGAATAGGCCAGGCCCTGTTCTCTTGGGGGCCTCAAGATTTCCCACGCTTACCCCTGCCCTAGGTCGGAGTCGAGGTAAGGCCACCCATTGGGATGTGACCCTGATCAATGGCTTCTCACCCCCAAGGCTGTTTCCTCACCTGCGAAATGGGAATAATCCAATACTGCACTACAGAGTGGGCGAGCAAGCATACAAAGAATTTAGCTCTGGGCCTGGCACACAGTGGGCGCTCAATGAATGCTAGCATGCTGCAGCTGTTGTTGGTACTATTATTCTCACCGAAGCCAGGGTCCTCTCGATGTCTGCAGTCGCCCTAGGACCAGATCATATATATGTATACATAGTTTTACCTTCTGGCGTTGAAAAAAATATTCGCTCTTTTACCATTTTATTTTATTTTTTAAAAAGATTTTATTTATTTATTTGACAGGGAGAGAGACAGCCAGCAAGAGAGGGAACACAAGCAGGGGGGGTGGGAGAGGAAGAAGCAGGCTCCTAGCGGAGGAGCCTGATGTGGGGCTCGATCCCATAACGCCAGGATCACGTCCTGAGCCGAAGGCAGACACTTAACGACTGAGCCACCCAGGCACTCCTTTTACCATTTTAAACAATTATTCTAAGGGCAATGTGGAAGCTTGGATTAGATCCAGAAACAGAAAGGGGACATTTGTTTCAAAAAAAAAAAAAAAAAAAAAGACAGCCATGGAAAAATGGGTGATATCTGAATAACCTCTGCAGTTTCGTGCCTAGCAACGTGCCAACGCTCATCTCAGTTAGAACAGACGCACTCAAGAATGTAAGACGTCCGCATGTGGGGAAGCTGGGGGGCGTTTCTAGGGGAGCCGGCTACTTCCTTGTAACTTTTCTGAAAATCTAAGATTATTCCCAAAGTAAAAGTTTGCTTCAAAGATTTTAGGAGGCAAAATTATTATTCTGTCCTTTCCTACAAACATTCTTTTGGAGGGAAAACCTGTATGTCAGTGGCGTGGGGGTGAGGAGAGTCAGGTTTAGGACCCAGCCGGCCCCACACGCCCTGGGTGATGGGGAGAGGTTCCCCAACACCCTGAACTTCAGTTCTGTCCTCTGCAAAGGGGGGGTGGTGAGGGTCTGCTGTAGAGTGTGCTTAGGGGGCTGGAAATAAAACAGAGAGAGATGCCCCTCCCCAGCAGGGGTCCCATATCACCTGCCTCTGACTGATCCCATTCAGCTGATGGGGTCACTGAGGCTCAGGGGGGCCCAACACTGGAAGGAAGATGGGGCTGACGCTGGGATGGCTCCCTGGCTTTCAAGATGCTCCCAGTCTGAGGGAGGAGGAGATGCCACAATTCAGAGGCTGGAGGTCCCTGTCTCTCCCCATCTAGGGGCTTCTCGGGGCCTAAGCGAGGGCTGAGGTTTCTTGCAGGCCCCACCTGCTCTGTGTGGGGGCAACAGAGGGGGCAGCAGAAAGTAGCTGCAGAATGAATGAAGATTGGCAGAAGACACACAGATGGCCAACAGGTGGGTGAACCGTGTTCAACATCACGAATCACCACGGGAGTGCAAATCAAAACCACAACGAGATAGCGCCTCAGTTAGAACGACTATCATCAAGAAGATACAAGACGGGGGCGCCTGGGTGGCTCAGTCGGTTAAGGATCTGCCTTCATGATCCCATGGTCCTGGGATCGAGCCCCGCATCAGGAGCCCGCTTCTCCCTCTCCCTCTGCCAGCCGCTGCCCCTGCTTGTGCTCTCTCTCTCTGTCACATAGATAATAAATAAAATCTTAAAAAAAAAAAAGGACTACAATATGATCTAGCCATTCCACTTCTGGGTTTTTATCTGAAGGAAATGACACTAACTCAAGATATATCTGCTCCCGTGTTTACTGCCGCGTCACGTACGGCAGCCAAGATACGGAAGCAACCTAAGTGTCCGCTCGTGGGCGGATGAATGGAAAAAGAACGTGTGGTGTGTGTGTATATATATACAATGGAATATTATTCAGCTGTTAAAGAAGGAAACCCTGCTATGGGTGACAATGTGGACGGTCCCCGAGGGCATTACGCTAAGTGAAATAAATCAGAGAAAGACAAATACCACAGGATCGTTCACACACAGGATCTAAAGCAAAACAAAATGGAAATCATAGACACGGAGAACGGACTGGTGGTCCCCAGAGGCAGGGGGTGGGGTCAAAAGGCACAAACTTCAGGTACAAGATAAATAAATCCTGGGGATGGCATGTACCGCATGGTGACTGTAGTTCATAATACTGTATGATGCACATGCAAGTTCCTGGGGAGTAGATCTTAAAACTTCTTACAAGACAAAGGGTTTCTACTTCACGTGGTGATGGATGGCAACTAGACTAATCGTGATCATTTCACAATATATACAAATGCCAAATAATTATGTTGTACACCTGAAACCAATATAATGTTGTATGTCAATTACATCTCAAAAAAAAAAAAAAAGAAGGGAAGGAGGGAGGGAGGGAGGAAGGGAGGAAGGGAGGAAGGAAGGAAAGAAGGGAGTGGAAGAGCAGCTTCCTAGAGAGGCGGCCCTTGAGCTGGACCCTGAAGATCAACTGGATTCTCATCTGCTCAGATTGAGAAGAAGGCGTGAAGATGGGGGAGACTACATGGGCAAAGGCAGGGTCTGGAAATGCAGGGCATGGGCAGAGAATGATAGCCATTCGGAGGGGACCAGGGGAACCACGAGGAGGGTGAGGGTACCTGGGGCCAGCTGAGGAAAGGATGCCCCCCTGAAGGTAATAGGGAGCTATGGAGGGTGCGTGAGCAAAGGAGGTCACGATGAGATCTGAGTGTCAAAGAGACTCCAGAGGCTACATACAGGGCAAGAGTGGAGGCCAGGCAGGAGGGGTGATGGATGTAGAGATGGTGAAACTGATTTGGGGGTGAAGTTCCCCAAAGAGAGGCCTGTGTTGTCTCTTGACCTGGGGAATAAACTCACCAACTTCCACAGGCTGCCAGGTGTCCGGTAGCGGAACTGTACCTCGGCGCCATCCTGGCGGGCTGGGGTCTCCCACTTCAAGAGCACCTTCCCTGCGGACCCCGACACGGTGATGTCTCCAGCTTGCGGAGGGTCGTATTTAACTGGAAGCAGAGGTGGGGGTTGGGGAGGGGAGCCAGCATAGGTGTGAGTTATTGGTCCTGAAAATTTCAGAAAATCTGCCCCCCTCCCCAGCCCAGGGTAACTGACTGAGTCCCCAGGATGTGCGTCAGGGAAATCCTTACAGGTTCCATCTAAGCCTGGGATTCTATGGATCAAAGATTCAAGACTCATACCTAGGATCCTTAGACGTTTTAACTCTTTAAAACATTGACGCTCCTTATAGCAACACTATGGTGAGATGGGCACTTTTGTGAGTTGCTGACAAGAGGATAATTAATTGGGTCTATTTTTTTAGAGGACTATTAGGGTAATCTTACTAATTTTTTAGACACTGGCCTGAAGAGAAACATCTATCATTCTTTCTGCATCTTGGTCATACCATGCCTGATTCTACCTCAGGGCCTTTGCACTTGTTGTGCCCTTATGCCCTCTGCCTGGAACACACTTCCCTTCACTTTATTCTTGTTGGATCCTTTTTATCTTTCCGGGCTCAGCTTGAGCTGGAAGCCTCCTTGACCTCCTTGTAGGATCTCATCATATGTAATAATCATTCCTGTTCATCACTCTCTCTTGAATCTGGGCTCCATGAGAGCAGAGACAGGGCCAGGACTCCAGGGAGGCAAGAAAGACAAGGTTATACAAAAACACCATCAGAGCCTGTCTTCATCTTAAAATTTGATATTTTGTTCATTATGGATTTTTTTGGCATTAATTTTGATTTTTTAAAATATCGCTTTATAGAATTATTTATACTGACTACTGAGTTTTTTGGCTCCTCGTTATAATTTTGTGCCCGAGGCAGGTTCCTCCCTCTCCTCACCCTAATCCCAGCCCAGAGCTGCACACTTTGCTGGCCTCGCCCATGTCCCCTGTGACTCAGCCTAGCACACAGTAGCCGCTCAAATACTAGATGTTAAATGCATGTGGTTGTGTCGTGAAAACAGATATTAAAGACCCAACAAGGTCCTAGCAGGTTTACGGTTTCGGGGAGATACCAGAAGCAAGCTAAGTATCCAGCAGCTGGGGATTGGTGGCGGGATCGTGAAAAACTCTGCCATGTCCCACAACCGTGTTCTATGTGGACATCGTTGGCATTATCAAGCCCCCGGCCCAAATCCCCGCAGGTCCAGGCTCAGGGACCAGAGGCTTCTCTGGGTGAGGAAGGGGCAGCAGGGAGGAGGAGGAGAACAGGGCGCTGACCTGTGCTATGAAGGCTCAGTTCGATCTCAGGCGACCTGTGCGTCCGGTTCTCGGCTCGAGATTCCACCCAGAGCCTGACAGTCTGGAGCACGGCTACGCCGTCCTGGTCAGAGAACTGCAGGCTGGTGGCCGAGCCCGCGGCAAAGTAGCAGCAGGGCCCATTCCGGAGGCTGCACGAAGGGAGTGTTGGTGCTGAGTTTGGGGTCCTAGGGACCCGCAGGGTGGCTCAGAAGCCCCAGCAGATAGTGCGTGTCACATCCCAGCATTTTCTTCTGCCCTTGCCCCCCCCCCCCACCAGCCTGGGGACTCTATGGGGATCAGCCTGCAGCTGAGGGGTTTGGGGGACCCCAGAATCTTGCAAGATGGGCTGCCACAGGCAGAAGGAAGAAACGAATGAATGGGTAGAAGGATGGACAAAGGAGTGAGCGGGTGAAGAGGAAGGAAGGACTAAAGGGGCCCTAATCGCCACCCAATCTCGATGCCCACTTACACTGACCACCGCCCTCCCCGCCAAAGAGTCCCCTCCTCCGCTTCTCACATGAGACACTGAGCCACCAGGAAGAGCAAGGACCCTGCTGAGATCACACCTCTGAGAGCAGGGGCATGGGGGTAGGAGCAAGTGTGGGATGATGTGTGAGGGTTTGGGGACGGGGGCAGGGTCCTCACCAGCACCTCAGGAAGTGGCTGACCCCAGCCGTGGGGCCCTCATACTGCCAGGAGCATTCATAACCAGCGCTGACTATCCGGTAGCAGTTCAGGTCCCTGGGGCCTGAAGCCGAGCCTGGAGGAGATCCCAGGGGTTTGAGAATGGACCCAAAGTGGGGAGGGGGCCCTCCTTGCTGATGCGTGCTCAGGATGACTCTTTGTGACATTTAAGTAATCCCGTGTCAACCTCAGCCTCAGCCCACTCCCAGCACCCTCCCTGTGCCCTCTGCTCCTGTCTCCTGTCTTCTCCCCTGCTCACCCTGCTCCAGCCACACCAGCCTTTTCACCAATCCTCAGACACACCAGGCTCGCTCCCACCTCAGGGCCTTTGCACATGCTGTGCCATTTGCCTGGAGTGCTTTTCCCCCAGATCTTGACATTCTAGTTTCTCCTTCAGTGTCACCTCCTTGACCACCAGCCCACCTGAAGCAGCCCCCTCCTCCAACCCCCACCTTCCTCTGGCTTCTCATAGCACATAGTGGAATGCTCTCTGTGCCCCTCCCACACTAGGCTGTGACCCCAGGAAGTCAGATGGGCTTGCAGCCGATTCTTTCATGCCTAGAACTGTGTCTGCACACAGTAGGCGCTCGGTAAATAGTTTTTGCACAAAAGAATGGATGAAATGCCTGCTCGGTGGCAGACCCTTGGTGGGGTACCCCAGGACACCCGAGCTTGGTGAGGACAGGATAGTAGGCTGTCTGACAGTAGGCGGATGGTGGGGTAGTATCTCGGGTGGGTGGGAGGGAGCTAAGGGAGGAGCTGCTGGGGAAGGATCAGTCAGAACCCAGCATGACCTCTCCCCACAATGGAGAGCTGTCCCAGACCTGAGTCTGCATCCGGATATGGCAGGTCCTGAAAACAGCACTGACCGGTACTGCAGGCTTCAGCTGCAAAGACAATGAGGAGATAATGACATTCCCAGTCTTTCACTGCATGGGGGAGGGGTTCAGGCTGGGGGCTGGCCAAGGGACCATCCATCCACCCATCCGCTCTCCCATCTATGGACCCACCCACCCGTCCTCCCATCCATTCACACCTGCAGTCTTCCACCCATCCACCCATCCTGCGTGCATGCATTCATCTGTCCTGCTATCCATCCATCCATCCACCCTTCCATCCATCCACCCATCAACCCAACCCTCCACCCGCTCATTCATTCACTCATCAACCTCTTGGGCTGCTCTTCCAAGCAGGCTAGGCTCCCCATCCTCCTCCCTGTCTCTGGTCTCCAGCCCTGCCTGACCTCTGAAGGCCCTGAAACCTTGCTGATCCTCAGTTTACAGCGAGGGAAACTGAGGCACAGAGAGACAAAGTAGTGACTTGAGGTCACACAGCAGCAACAGCAGAGCTGGAATGAGAGTTCAAACCCAGTCATCTGCTGGGGTCTGGGCTCCTTCCCATCTGATTCCACAAGATGGAGAGAGAGTATGTGCAATTATTTAATATAATAGTGTAAGATAGACTATAAACATAATCAATTATCATGTATATCAATTATACACATACTTGTCCTTATCCTTTTCTTTTTCTTTTTTTTAAAGATTTATTTATTTATTTGACAGAGAAAGAGAGAGCACAAGCAGGCAGAGCGGCAGGCGGAGGGAGAGGGAGAAGCAGGCTCCCCAACGAGCAGAGAGACTTGATGTGGGGCTCGATCCCAGGACCCTGGAATCATAACTTGAGCCGAAGGCAGACGCTCAACCAACTGAGCCACCCAGGTGCCCCTCCTCATCCTTTTCTTAGCATTTCTCGCAGAACTCCGGGAGTGGGAAAGATTCAGAGATTTGGCCCATTCTAAAGAAGACAAAGCCAAGACCAGAGCAGAGATGCCCAAGTTTGACCCCAGAAGCCAGTCTCCCATTTGACAGAGGGACAGCCTGAGGCACAGAGACACAGAACCTACCCCAGAACCCAGGTCCACAGCCCCGCACACACATGCCCCCCAGCAAGAAGAGCCGTGGTGTCAGGGTGGGGCACTCACCACCTCGCCCTGGGAGCAGGAGCAGAAGGAGGGGGACCAGCCTGGCCCACACCTGCCCCATGGAGCCCACGCAGAGGCCTACAGCCCCGGATGAACTTCTGCCAGCCACCCTGTCCTCGCCCCTGAACGTGTTGAAGCTGAGTAAGAAAGAAGACTTAAAAGATTAAAAAAAAAAAAAAAAAAAGGTGTCATGGCCCCTCCTGGCAGAAGTCAAACTGAAAGAGAAACCCAGGAAGTCAGCTCAGTCGTGGCGGCCTCATCCCGGCCACAAACTCACCCATGGGGCAAGTCCGACTCGGGGCCACGGATCTGGGGGTCTAATCCGCTGGCCCAAGCCCTCGCTGGCCACAAGGTGCCAGCCCCATGAGTAGCCTGCTTCTCTGAGCCCTTGTCCTGGTCTCCAGCCCTCTCCCGCTGACTTCCGAGACTCAGGTGCCAAACGGGAGACCTGTGTTCTTGGATGTCTGGGTTCACTCTCCCAACAAATCGGTATCAAATGTTTGCTCTATGTTGCTCACTCCCCAAATGCTCACCTCCCCATTTCCCAAACTCCAGCCCCAGGGCACCCTGGGTTCCGGCTCCTGAAGAGCCCCTTTGCTTCCTTCAGACTAAGGTTTGTGTCTTCTCTGCATGTGTTTCTTGGCATCTGGGGGGTCTCAGTTTCTATATCTTTCTCCCCACTGTCTAGAAAGTTCCAAAACGTCCATGGACAAGGACTGAGCCATGCTACAAAGTGGATGGACCTCAAAAACGTCGTTCTGAGGGAGAAGAGCCAGACAAAACAGCCCACATGTTGTATGATCCCATGTACATGGAACGTCCAGAACAGGCAAATTCAAAGACGCAGGAAGATGAGTGGTTGCCAGGGGCTGGGAGGTGGGGGTTGGGGAGTGACTGCTAACGGGACGAGTGCGCCTTTGGGGTGATGAGAATGTTCTGGAACTGGACAGAGGTGATGGTTGCAGAACATAGTCAAAGTTCTAAATGCCGCTGAATTATAGATTTTAAGATGGTTAATTTTATGTTATGTGATTTTCACCTTAAAGAAAAATATTCATGGAACACAGGGAGACTAACGAGCATGGTGAAGGTCTCTCCCGGAAGAGCATCTGGGAACTGTGGCCCAGGTGGGCTGGGAGAAAGCCCAGTCTCAGAGGAGTCCTGTCCCCGGGGGCAGCTGGGCCAGTCAGGGTCAGGCGCCCAGGAGGCCATGAGGTCAGAGCCATGGGAACAAAGAGGCAGTGTCCCAGGCCTGGCACAGTGGGGACGGGGACCCCGTGACCCCGCACAGAGCAGCCTTCACTGGTGGTAGGGCCCAGGCCAGGCCAGGGGGTGGAGTGGGCTGCGGGACTGATGCATGAGGCCTGGGGGAGGGGCAGAGACAGAGAGAGACAGAGACAGATTGAGAGAAACATAAAGAAAGATGGAAGAGATGGTTAGAGATAGGGCCAAATGCTTGGCCTCCTCTCAAGGGTCCTGAGACCCCTACCCCAGGAGATACCATCTATGTGTCCCATTTCACAGATGGAGAAACTGAGCCCTGAGGTGCCCAGACCCCTCGAGTAGCCAGCTGCACATGGAGAGATGTACTCAGACAGAGCACCCCCCCCCCGGGGGGAGGCTGAGCTTTGCATCTTTGGGAATAAGCCTCATGCCCCAGGGCTGCCCCACCACCAAGGCTGGCCCCTCCAGGCCTCAGCTACCCCATCTGCAAAATAGGCAGTCGTGAGGATAAAGGAGGGCTGAGCTCCTGGCAGGTAATGCTCACCAGACAGCCAGTATAATTAATCATTGTTTGGGGGGCCCCCAGTGGCCTCTGCTCTAGTTGCAGCTCTTTCCCAGCCCCCCAAAGTCAGAGCAGCCACTGGAAAGACATTGAGGGAGGGAGAGGAGTGGAGGAGGGGGCAGAGCTGGACACAGATGCCCCCAGCTCCTTGGCATCAGGGCTGGGTGCAGGGAGGGGCAGAGGCTGGGAGGGATCCCAAGGGGGAGTCAGGAGGGATGCCCAGAGAAGGGGGCTCTTGAACTCGTTTATAGAAAGAGCATTCCTGGCAGAGGGCACAGCAGAAGCAAAAGTTCAGGAACGTGCTTTGGGGAACATCAGGATGAACACGGCAGGTCTGGGGCTCCACAGGAGAGATGAAGGTGGTAAGGTAGATGGGGACCTCAGGTGCCATGCTGAGGGGCTGGGCTTTCTCCCAAGGGCACTGGGGAGCCATAGCAGATGTGTGAGCAGGACTCTAGTCACAGATGAGGTGGTGCTTCAACCCATATCAGAGTCAGGATCTGAAGCTTGCCCCGAGGTTCACCACACTTCCCCTTCCCCATGCCAAAGCTGCACTCCCACCTCCCTTGGCCTGCCTGCCCCCTACTCCAGGAAGCCCTTAGGGTCCCCTTATGGGCCCCTCCCTACTGTCCCAGAAACACAGCCGGAATATGCCTCTAGGGCTGCCCCACTTTCAGATGCCTCACTAGCTGCGGGGAGGGGGAGGCAGGAAGGACTGGGTTAAAAGGGGCCTCCGGAAATGGAAATCGTGACAGGAGGGACCACAGAATTTCCCCACCCCCTCTGTTTCCGTTTTCTTCCAGGGCAAGTGACCTGCTGTCGGAGGAGGGGGGCTGAGCTTCTTTCCAAGTGGCCACGAGACCCTCATGCCCCCAGAGAGCATCAAAGGAGAATGTTGAAGGATAAGTAGGAGTTGGCAAGGAGAAAAATCTGTTAGTTTATCAAACACATCATTCACCAATAAGAACATTCCTCATTCATTCAACCAGAACTTTCTGATGCCTCCAGGGGATCATTTGAGGATGTTGTAAAGAATACACAGAAAGGGCGTCTGGACGTCTGGACGGCTGAGTTGGTTGAACATCTGACTCTTGATTCCGGCTCGGTGGTGATCTCGGGGTCGTGGGATTGAGCCCTGCTTTGGGCTCTGTGCTGGGCACGGAGTCTTTTTGTCCCTCTCCCTCTCCTCCTCCCACTGCTCTTTCTCTCTCTCTCAGATAAATAAATAAATAAATAAATAAATAAATAAATAAATAAATAAAATCTTAGAAAAACAAAAAAAGAATACACAGTAGGTTGGGACACCTGGATGGCTCCGTTGTTAAGCACCCAACTCAGGTCTTGATCTCAGGGTGATGAGTTCAAGCCCTGCATTAAAAAATATATATGTGCAGAAGGTTATCAAGAAACTAAACTCTTGTATTCATTCAACGATCCCACTCCCTGATGCCCCTTAGAGACATTTGAAGAGGGTTTTGATGGATGTGTAGAAGCTCACAGGAAAAAATGTATTCATTCAATCAGTGTTCTCTGATGCTTCTCAAAGAAAATTTGAAGTGGGTTTTGAAGGATGCATAGGTGTTCACCATGGGAAAATTTCACTCATTGATTCATTCAGTCAGTCAGTCAGTCAGTCAGTCAGGAAATGTCCCCTGTTGCCCATTGAAGGTGTTGTCTTGGAAGTTCTATATAGTTCTCCAGATGCAGCAGGTGCATTTAATACCTCTCTGGTCCCCCCCTCCCAACAGCTCCCCATTTGCCTGGTCCAACCACCGCAGGTCCAGGGAACCTGTCTTCCCTGGGATTCCAGTCCAAGTCCCCAAGGCAGACTGATTGACTGAGCTTAAGTTATCTGTCCTCCATGAGCCAATCACAGTGGCTGAGTTAGATGAACGTCTCTAGGTCACATGTCCACCCCGGCTTGGACTCAAGGAGAACTTTGAAGCGGAACAAACCCCAGATAGACCCATTGGTCACTCTAAGGGGTGAGCTTCCCATCACTTGAGGTAGGCAAGCTACAGCCTGAGGTCCATGTAGCAAAGGGTGGCCAGATAGAAAACGCCCAATTAGGGTTTCGGATAAACAACACAAAAGTGTTTAGCGTATCCGTTTACCAAGGGTTGCATGGGACATCCCCTGAAAAATTATTCATTATTTATCCGAAATTGAACTTAACTGGGTGACTGCCCTGGTTTGCTAGGTCGGTCATAACAAAGAGATGGAGTGGCTTCAGTAGGAAATGTATTTCCTTACAGTTCTGGAGGCTAGAAGTCCGAGATCAAGATATTGGCAGGTTTGACCTCTCCCGGGGTCTTTCTCCCCGGCTTGCAGATGGCCTCTTCCTTTATGTTCCCACGCTCTTCCCTCTGCACACGTCTGTGTCCTAATCTCTTATAAAGACACCACGTCATGGATTAGGATTCACCAAAATAACCTCATTTTACCTTAATTACCTCTTTAAAGGCTCTATCTCTGGGGCGCCCGGGTGGCTCAGTCAGTTAAGCATCTGCCTTCAGCTCTGGTCGTGATATCAGGGTCCTGGGATCGAGCCCTGCATGGGGCTCCCTGCTCAGCGGGAAGCCTGCTTCTCCCTCTGCCTGCGCACCCCCACCCCCACTGCTGCTCCTGCTCTCTTTCCCAAATCAATAAATGCTTCTCCCTCTCCCTCTGCCCCACCCCCTGGTGCTCTCTCTCTTTCTCATAAATAAATAAATAAATAAATAAATAAATAAATAAATAAAATCTTTAAAAAATATATAAAGGCCCTATCTCCAAATACAGCCACATTCTGAAGTACGGATGGTGAGGATTTCAACATACAAATTCTGGAAGAACACTACTCAGCCCAGAACAGTGGCTGCTTTGGGCTGTCCATAACAGTCCGGCAGTTTTTGAAAAAGCTGAAATAGAGAGTTACCGTAGGAGCCAGGGATTCTCCTCCTAGGTGTAAACCCAAGAGCGTGGACAGCATATGCCCACACCATAACTTGTGCACGAATGTTCATAGCAGCACTGTTCATAACAGCCACAAAGCAGGAAAACTCAAATGTCCATTAACAGATGAATGAAGAAACAGAATGCGGTCCATCCACACGATGGAATATTATTCAGCCAGAAAAAGGAATGAAGTACTGATTCAAGCTATGACGTGGATGAACCTTGAAAATGCACTGAGTGAAAGAAGCCAGACACAAAAGGCCCCGTGTTGTGTGATTCCATGTATACGAAATGTATACAACAGGCAAATCCGCACAGACATGTCGTTGCCAGGGGCTGGGGAGGGAGGACTGCGTATGGGTAAAGGTTTTCTTTTAGGGTTGATGAAATGTTCTGGGATTAGACAGTGATGATGACTGCAGAACTCCGAGAATATGCTAAAAACCACTGAATGGTACTCTTTAAAAAGGTAAACTTTTTAAAAGTTAAAAATAAATTTAAAAATTAAAAGGTATGTTTTATGGTGTATGAATTATATGTCAATGTAAACATGTGTATGAGAAAAACAAGCGTTGTCAGGAAGTCCCATATTTTTATGTGCTCAGTCTGGCCATTGTAATTTGGTAATTTGGTAGGAGCCTAGAGAACCTCAAAGACAGTTGGGCTCTCCCTAGGGTCTCCTCCAGCCTGAGAAGATACTGCACTGCCTAGGTCCAACAGTGGGGTAGCCAAGGAAACTGCAGCTGCAGAGACAGTGGAGTTCCAGTGAAAGAGAGAACAAGGATGCCATCTTAGGACCTTGGGCTTTTCCCTGCCTCAGTTTCCCTTCTGCAAAGTGGAGCTGACCAATTATCATCAGATACCCGTGAAAGGTGGTCCTCATGAGGCACTTAGCCAGGTGCCCAGTTGGCTCGGCAAAAGCAGCCATCCTCAAAACAGAAACTGACAACAGTGGCTTCCTGTTCTTGTAAATAAAGTTTTATTGGGGCTAGGGCCAGGATTAGGGTGAAACAAGAGAGGTAGGGTCATGTAAAGGCAGAGTCTGATACTGTTTTTGTTTGAAATTGTGATGTTTAGTTCATCAAGCATCGTTTGCATTAGTTTAGATTCTTTAAATATCATATTAAAATCTCGTGTATCTTAATTACTTATATTTGTGGGCCCTCTTAAATTTTGAATGGAACTGAATGCTTCAGTCACCTCACCCTGGAACCAGCCCTGTTGTGTGCCCGGGGTACATTAACTTACTTCTAGGAGCCTCAGTTTCTTCATCTGTTCAATGGGGATGATAATGTTCCCTTACTTCTAGGAGAATTCATTGGGGAAAAAAATGTTTTCATCTTGGCTGGGGGGGTAGGGTGGGGCCTGGAAGGGCGGTCCGGCGATCCAATGGAGGCGGGGCCTTTCCAGGAGGGTTCCGAGGGAGGGGCGGGACCAGGCCACATCAGCTGACCGGCTTGACCAATGGCGCGGGGTGGCGGGGCTTGGCAGGTTGGGGCGGGGCCGGGGGCGGGCCGGGCGGTGCGGACTAGCGGGCCATGGACGAGCCGAGCCTCCTGCGGCGCCGAGGGCTCCAGGTGAGGCCCCTGCGTGGGCGGGCGGAGGGCACAGCAGAGCAGACCTGGCCTGGGTGCCAGGGGCGGGGCTTCGGCGTCCGGAGAAACTGAGGCGGAAGGCGGGGCGCGCGCTCCGGTCGCTCCCTCTGCCCACCCGCTTCTCAAAGTGCTTTTTGCTTAGTGGGAAGGGGATATACCCCGTTTGACATATGGGGAAACTGAGGCTCCAAGCGCTAGCGTGGGAGAAAGGGACTGAGGGCTGCGCCCCTTCCCACCAGCTGCTCTAATAATAATATGAGCAACAGCAGCCTTTGCGCGCTCACCATATGTTCATCCTTGTATTAATCATTTTACTAGTGGTATATTAATATTAATTAATGTGTATAATTACCTGCCTCATGCGGTTGCTGCGCCACCGCGCCCCAGCCTCAGATCACCCCTAAGCTGAGCCGGGGAGGCTGGGGCTGTCCAGGCGCCCATTTGTCAGACAAGGAAACTGAGGCTGGAGTCTGGAAAAGTCACAAACTCGAGGTGGCCCAACGGGGATTCAGTCCGGCGGCCTTAACTAGCTCTCTATCGCACAGAGCACTGCCAACTGGCTGCGGCGGTTGGGGGGGGGGGGGCGGGAGCCACTTTTGCTTCTGGGGACCTCAGTTTCCCCATTTGCTGTAAGGACCCTCCTTTTCTGACTTCTGGCCCTGGCTTTGTGTTTGGGAGGCTGCGTTACCAGGACGTAAGAACAGGGGTGTCAGAATTTGAGCCCACGCAGGGGGCCCTGTGACGCCCGGTGGGCAACTTCTTTGACCTTTCTGGGTCTCTTGTGCAAAGGGAATTAAGGTGATCTAGCCAGTTCCCTCTGGGGCTTAGACCACACCCTTAAGAAGCTCCCAGGTTGCCGGTCGGGAACCTGAAATGCATCATTTACCCAACAAACATTTATTGAGTGCCTGCTGTGTGCCCGGCAGTGGAGAGGCAGCGGGGTCTCCTGGATCTCCCAGCCTGTTGGGGGAAACAAACCCAGGGAGTGGTCAGCTGCAGTGTGGGACGCTCGGGCACACTTGGAGAAGGCGCCTGAACCAAGCGTTGCTGGGTGGCCTTGGAGCAGAGGAAGCAGGCGCGGGTGGCGGGGCAGGTGGGGTGGGTGTATGGGGAAATAGAAGAGTCTGAGGGACGCTAAACCCTTGAAAGGACGGGGTGGGGGGTGGGTCAGGGAGGGCAGGGCCAGAGCTGCAGGGCAGAAACACCCCCACCCCTACCCCCACCCCCGCCAGGCGTGGCGGGGGAGGGGGCCGAAAGGGGAAAGTCCCGAGGCCAGAGGTAGGAGTGAGGGGGGCCTGGGCGTAGAGGAGGGGGCGGTGAGCAGTGGGGTGTTGTGGGGGGACAGGCCCCGCCCCGAGCCCCAGTTAGACTCGAGCCCCGCCCGCGGCCTCTTAAAATAGAGAAACTGCCATCGGGTAGGCGAATGGGGGCGCTGCTGACGTCAGGAAGTGGGGGCCTGTTCCATGGGGAGAAGGCATCCGTACCCTGATGACGAGTGCCATGCTACAAAAGGGGAAACTGAGGCTCAGAGAAGTGTAGCCACTGTTCAGGTGTCACAGCATGCAGGTGACAAGAGGCAGGATTTGAACCCAAGCAGGTCTGGCTCCCCCTCCAGACCAGCCCTGCACTAGCAGGCCTTCCTCCATGGAGGCAGAGGGACAACTAGGGACCGCCCAGATGGGTGAAGGAATTCTGGGCGGAGGGCACAGCCTGTGCAAAGGCCCAGAAGCATGTAACGCTATGTGTTGTATGGGAAAACTAGAAGCCATTTCTTAGTGCTCGAGCTGGGTGTGGGAGAGGGGACCGTCTGCCTCAGGGGCTTCCAGCGCTGATTTCCAAGAGGTTAGACTTTGCCCCAGAGTGACGGGGAGCTATGGGAAGTGCTGGAGCAGGGAAGGACACACCAGATCTGAGGGCTTTGGAAGAATCCTCTGGAGCCGGTGGAGGGTAAAGAGGGGGCTAGAAGCCTGAGAGGGTCCTGGAGTGAACGACCAAGTAGGACACTATGAAAAATAGATTTTTTTTCAAGATTTTATTTATTCATTTGACAGAGAGCGCGAGCACAAGCAGGCAGAGCGGCAGGCAGAGGGAGAGGGAGAAGCAGGCTCCCCGCTGAACAGGGAGTCCGATTCCGGGCTCGATCCCAGGACCCTGGGATCATGACCCGAGCCAAAGGCAGACGCTTCACTGACTGAGCCACCCAGGTGCCCCTCTTTTTTTTTTTTTTTTTTAAGATTTTATTTATTTAGATAAATAAGTATTAAAAATATATATATTTTCGGGGCACCTGGGTGGCTCAGTCAGTTCAGTGTCTGCCATCGGCTCAGGTCATGATCCAGGGTCCTGCGATGGAGCCACGTGTTGGGCTCTCTGCTCAGCGGGTAGTCTGCTTCTTCTCCCTCTGCCTGCTGCTCTGCCTGCTTGTGCTCGCTCTCTCTCTGTCAAATAAATAAATAAATAAATAAAATCTTAAAAAAAAAAACAACCAATATTTTATTTATTTATTTGAGAGAGAGAGAGAGAGCACGCGTGCACATGAGTGGGGGGAGGGGCCCAGGCAGAGGGACAAGCAGACTCCTCCCCGAGCAGGACGCAGGGCTCAATCCCACCACCCAGAGATCGCGACCTGAGCCGAAATCAAGAGTCAGACGCTCAATCCACCAAGCCACCCAGGTGCCCCAGATAATGAAAATAATTTTTAAAAATAATATTAGTATGGTTATCGCATTAACGGGCACCTGCAAGTGCTAAACACTGAGCGTGCATTTAATTCTCGTCACAGCGCAAGTGATCAGTGCTATTAGTAGCCTCCTTTTTCAGAGGGGGAAACCGAGGATCAGAGAGGGAGAGTAAGAGATTTGGAATTCTAGCCAGTCTGGCTCCTGTGGGTACAAAAATGTTGAGGGCCTCAGTTTGGGCCCTTAGCTATACAGTCCCCCAACTGGAGCTCTGTTAGTGGGCCCAGGAGCACCCCGGGCCAGCGTGCTGGTCAGAGTCATTCAGGTACTCTGGAGGCTGACCCTTGCCAGAGGTCAAAGAGTCAATTCATAAAAGCTTGAGGAAGCGGAGGGGACTCGGGTCAGTTGCTGACTGGGCAGTCCAGGCTGTAGCTCTGGGCATGCTGGCCAGTCTGGTTGTTCCAATGTCCCACGCGCAGTTGGCTGTGTGCTGGGAGGTGGTAAACAGGACCTGTCTGGCCCTCTGCCCACGAGTTTGTGTTCGGTCACGGCAAGAGCCGGCCCCTGGGCCCTCCTGCTTTGACTTAAGCTCCGTCTTCTGTGCAGCGTTTCTGGGTGCCAGTTCATGCAAGCTGTTATTGCTACAACTATTATCTTATTATTTTATCATCATTTTTATCATCCCCCACTTGGACCTTTGCTTCACAAAGGACAGAATTTTAAAACCCCAGGTCCCCAGATCCAGGGGCAGTGAAGGTGGCCAGAGCTTGTGTCTGAACTTTGTCTCTGCTGCTGCTGGAGGGGTACCCGGGAAGGTCCATCCTGCCTCCTCGTGGCCCACATCCACTCATTCTGCTCCTCCCAAAAGCCCTCAGGCTGGTGCTATGTGGTCCCTGCTGACTTCTCTCCCTGCACTGCAGCTGCCAACTTCCCATGGGGCTTGGTGCCAACCGGGCTGAGTCCCACCTTCACCCTACAGATTCCCATTAGCCTGACACCCCCCTCCAGGAAGCCTCTTGCCTCCCCCCAACCTCCAGCCCCTTCTCTCCCTCTGGGTCCTCACTAATGCTTCCAGAATAGGGTTGTCCATGCCCTGCTCTGTCTTCTCCAGCTTGGGGGTTCCTCAGGATGGCACTGAGGCTTCTGACTGGGAGGCAGCATGGCCCAGCCCAGCCAAGAACACAGAGGATGCCGTAAATATTATCTTTAAAGGGCAGTTCCAAGGGATCGGGCCCCCACCTATCCCAGTCTACGCGGGAGTCACTCCTTGGGGAACAGCCTGCAAAGAGGGGGCTGAAGACGGAAGCAGATGGCTCTGGGAGCAGAGGGTCCGGGGGCGGTGCCGGGAGAGTTCCATGTGGTCCTAGCTTTCTACAGAGCCTTTGCAGGGGGCTGCCGACCTTCCCTCGCTGCTCTCTGCCACTTCACATCTTGTTGTATTTTGGAAGCAAATTAAAATTTGTGGTTCAATTAGTGGTTATTATTAACTTCACAAAATCACTGTCTTGGCTCGGATTTATCGAAGCCTCCCCCCAGTGTCAGGCGCTTGGCTTGCTACTTGATTCCTTCCAGGACCTTGTGTCACCGGGAGGCTTTCCAAATGAAGAAACTGAGGCACAGACGTGTGAAATTGCTTGGCAGGGGCCACACAGCTTGGATGAGGGGGAGCTTGACGGGGAACCCAGGACTGCAGGGCTTTGGAAGGAAATGCTTGGGATGGGGGGAGGAGTGCAGCCAGTAGCCCTGGGCTCAGATGCCGGCTCCTCAGTCAGGTTAGAGGAGAGGGGTATTAAGCTGGCATAAGATCCCAAAACAATTGGAGGGGGCTGAAGGAGGCCTTAATGGTGGTGGTGGTTCCTGGGACTATGATCAATTGCCCTGAATGATAGTGAGCTCCTGGTCCCCAGAGGTATTCAGGCAGACAGAAACATCTCGGGATGGCAGGTCAGCCTCTTCCCATCTTGAACAGCTCGGTTTTGCTTTGTGGACTCAAGGTAGCTGGGGTCAGGCCTCGGGGTGACACCCCAATCCTGTGGACCCTCCCCTTCCCCAGCTGGGGGACCCAGCCAACCTCTCCCAGCCCTGTCCTGCGCGGGGCAGGTTCCGGCCCCCTTGAATTGGCTGCGGAGGCCGATGACGTCAGTGGTTGCCATGGTGAACGCCCCGCTCTGGATGTGGGCAGCCCAGAGCCCACCTAGGTAAAAATAGTCATGTGTCCTCGGCGCGATCCCGCCCTGGCGTGTGTGTGTTGGGGGTGGCGGGGTGGGGAGGGATGTCCGGAGACCTGGATTCTCCGCCTTGTCTCTGCCAAAAGACATGGGCAGCTGGCTTCCCTCTGCGCCTCAGTTTCCCAGCCAGTAAAATGGCCCCTGCTCCTGGTCTGTAGTAGGCGGCTCAGTAAATGTAAAATGTATCCAGTCTTATGATAGTCGGCCTAGGCCCTTGCTGAGCCCAACAATAACACAGCAACACACAACAGCAACAGGAATACTGACCGATCATCATTACCGAACCCTCCTGATGTTACTTCCGCATTAGAGATGGGAAAATCAAAGCAGAGATAATACAAGTTACTTGCTCAGGGTCCCACAGCCAGGAAGGAACAAAGAATAAGTAGATCTGGACCCAGGTCTGAGTATCCCCAGATTCTAAACTGGCGCTACATGGCCTTTTGAGAATTTAAAAACCTTGGGTGAGCCACATTTGAATGTGGACTCTGGGGTCACCGTGGACCCCAAGTGCAGGGCTTTTTGCCCTGATGAGGACACCCAGGGTTGGTGCAAGTCAGCTTGCTGAGCTCTAAAAGCGTCTTCAGTGGGGAGTCACAGATCAGGGCCCCCACCCTCCACCAGTTCCCAGGACACAGATCTGGGGAATGGCTTTCAGATCTGGGAGGGGGCAGGGTGAGGATGAGTCAAAAATCTCCCTTTCCTCAACAGATTGTTAGTATTTAGCCACTATTGACATACTTCTTTATAAATATAACTAATTTGTTACTTAAAATAATGAAGCTGTTTTTAGTGCAGGCAGGGTATGAGCTGGGCAGAGCGGTGACTGGGAGTCTGGGAGGGCTTCCCGGAGGAAGGGATGCCTGAGCTGAAGGATGATGTGCAATTAACTAGCACCAGAGGGGAGGGAAGGCAGTCCTGGCAGAAGACACAGCTGGCGCAAAGGCTCGGAGGCAGGGCAGAGCCCAGCGTGTGGGGCAGCAGAAAGGAGGCATTGGCTGGAGCTGGGTGATCCAGGGGCCAGCGGGGCAGGGGGGTGTGTGTGAGGTGGGTGGAGGGCCAGGGATGTGAGGGGCTTGTCTCCATGGGAATGACCCCTGTTTCCTCTCATTTCAGAAGGAGCTGAGCCTGCCACGCCGGGGACGTGGGTGAGTTCATCTAAGGCCAGTGGGCTGGGCTGGACCCTGGGGTCCTGAGCACAAATTTTTCATCAGCAGCCTCCAAACTGTGAATTTATTTAATAATTATAACAAAGCTTTTCACCTTGATCCTTTCCCCTGGTGTTTGCGACATGCTTCAGAAGTGCTTCGCTTGGCTCTCACGAGCTGGGAGGCCCAGGCCAGTTTGCAATTGAGGAAACAGAAGGGCAGTAGGGTTGTACCACTGACACAAGGGCATCCAGCCTGGAAAAGGGAAAATTATCTTGCATCTAGAGTCCAAACTATAGAATTCCAGCCCTGTATCCTGGAACCAGCTTGCATGCTTCCCATGACGGGGTGCTCACTCCCAGGAAACAGGTAGAAAAGTGTATTCTTCAGGGTCACATTAGCGTTCGTCGGTAGTTTGGCATTTTCGGATCCCAAAAGCTCACAGAACATTTTGGTCAGTGCCTTTGCCAGTTTATGGATGGGAAACCAAAGCCCAGAACCAGGAGGGGGGGGTTTACCTTGTGTTGGTGGTCCAGAGGTGTGTGAGTGCAGACAACCCCTCTTTGGGGGCTGTGTTGGCCTGAGGGGTAGGAATTCTCTTGCCCCGCAGTGAAATCACCCACTTAACAAACTTTTTTTTATAAGTGCCTACTGTGTGTTGGTCCCTGTTCCAGGCACAGGGGCCCCAGAGACAGGATCCAATGCTGGACCCTGCCCATGAGCTCACACTGTCTTGGGGAGAGTGATGGTGAAGTGATACTATGCAGGGGAGAAATAAACTGAGACAGAGGGACTAGGGGGCAGCTTTAGCCCTGAAGATGTGGGGCCTCTTGGAGGAGGTGACATTTGAGCCTAGATCTGGAAAAGGAGGAAGAAGCAAAGGGGAAAATCCGAGGGGAACGGCATTCCAGCTAGAGGGAACAGCATGGGCAAAGGTCCTGGGGTGCAAACCAGCTTGGCATTGAAAGAACACCATGGAGACAGGGATAGCTGGAGTGAAGAGAGCACAGGGGAGGAGGAGGGAGAGGGAAGGGGGAGGTCCTGGGGGTTGGATGAGAGTTTGAAGTCTGATGGTGGGGGTGGGGTCAGACTGGCCCTCAAGCCCAGACCATCTGTTCTAGTTGTACTGGGGATAGTGCAGCTGGTGGGGAGGAGCCTGAGGGGCCCAGTAGGGGCAGGGCTCCGACATTGACCAGAAGGCGGGCACTGTCTCTGGCCTTTGCCCAGGCTGGGGGCGGGGTGGTGGACAGGAAAAAGTCAAACCATGGAGGACAAAGTCCTGGGCTACTGGGGCAGGACGAGGACAAAGACTCCCTGAGAGCTGTCTACTCTCTGGTACCTGCCGTGTTCCTGACTGGGTCCAAGCGGGGTGTCAAGGGGGCCATAGCCAGACACAAACAACCCCGGACTCTTGGGATCTGCGATGGACAAAGGGGAGGGTGGGACTCGGGGTGCCATGGGTCGTTGTGTAGGGACGGCTCCGCGAAAGAGGGACCCGTGGGAATGAACTCAGATGTGGGTGAGGGGGACGACGCTCCTGACTGCCAACCCGATGAAGCAAAGGCCTGGAGGCGTGGACCCGGCCTCTGGTGTGCGCGGGAATGCGGAGACCGCCGCGAGGGGCACCGAACGCTGTGCTGAGCTGCTGGGGTGGGGGAACAGGGGCCGGACGCGCTCAGAACCGGGGTGCGAGAGACCCCCCCCCGAGGGGCGGGGCGAGGGCAAAGACCCGGCCGCAGCCGGGAAGGGGCGGGGCCAGGCGATGGAGCAATATTGCCGATCCAGGAGACAGTGACCGCCCTTCCTTTCCGGCAGCGCAGCCCGGGGGCCCGAGACCCGGCAGCCTTGGCGTCGCTCTCCGGGAGGGGGTGGCACCTGCGACTCCAGCCTCCCGCAACCCGACTTTTCCTGCTGGGCTGGGCCTGCGCGCAGGTGCGGGGCTCTGAGCCCCGCCCCGAGGAGGAGAGAGCCCGCCCCCCGCGCCCCCAGCGGCCCAGCCTCGGCGCCGCGTCTGTCGCGCCCGCCAGGCGTGCTGTCCCCACGTCCGCGTCTGTGGGTCTGTCCGATCGCGCCACGATCGGGGTTTGGGGCCACAAAGGGGGTTTTGGTACCCGGCCGCGTAGACGCAGCCCCGGCCTCGGCATGAAGTCTCGCAGGGACAAGCTGCACATCCCGGCGCTGACCCTCGAGTGAGTGCTTGTCGGAGAAGGGGGGAAATAGGGTGGGGGTGGGAGAGAAGCAGACAGACAACCACCCTTACCCCGCGTCTCTGTTTAAATCGCCCAGAGTCGCGCCGCCGCCTCCGGGGAGCCCTCCGGGGTCATCATTCAGGCCCCGCCCTCGCAGCCTGCGAGAGACCCAGAATTCCGGGCCTTGGGGCCCCTTCTCCCTAAGGGAACCTAAGCCATGGTCCGTCTCCGGATTTGGCCACACGCAGGGGCCACCACCAGGTTCAACGTCCCCGGCCTCTTTCTTTGCAGTCTGTCTCTGAGCAGCCAGAGCCCATCTTTGCTGAGCCCCAGCAGCCCCTGCAGCCCCTGCAGCCCCTCGCTGGGCCTGCACCCCTGGAGGTAAGTGACAGCACATGGGGGCGGGGCTCGGACGTTGCCCTGGCACCCTAGAGCCTTGGAAGCCACCTAGACCCAGCCTCCTCACCAAGGTACTGTGAGCTGGTGACATCACCTCTCTGGGACTCAGTTTACCCTCCATAAAATGAAACTGCTATCCACACTAGGGCCTTGATAGGGAAATTCCATTTTCAGCCCTAGCCAACAAGTCCTCCATCCGACAGGTGGCTAAGATGAGGCGAGAACTTGAGCTGTTGCCCAAGGACATCCTTGAGACAGGTGCTGGGTTCCCAGCCTGCTCTGGGCCCTCCCTACTGAACCAGCCTGGCCTTCCAGGCTAGGACCTCAGGGGCCCTCCCCACACCCAGCTCAGCTGGTCAGAAAGCTCCTCCCTCTGAATGTATAACACACACACACACACACACACACACACACACACACACACACCCAAGGCGGAGAGTTCACCAAGACAGCCCCATGCACTGAACCCGGCAAAGTGGTGTAGGGAGGAAAGAACCAGTCTGACTGAGTGCCAGCTCTGTACCACATACCTTCTGTTTCCTCCACAACCCCCGGAGGGAGGTGCCCTTCCTGACCCCGTTTCTTAGCTGGGGAAACCGAGGCTCCGAGAGGAGACACCTGTTCTCCTGGTTCGGTATGTCTGGAGATTAAGCATCAGGGCCAGCTTGGCTGCCAGAGTCTTTTGAGGGTTTGAGCCACCCTCTGTGACCGGCACATCGCAGGGTCTTGCCCGCTGTACAGGAGGGAACATCAAGGTTATCATGGACTCTTCGCAGAGCTTGGGAAAAGTTCAGCGAAGTGACAGATGTGTGAGTCAGTGATGTCTAGAATTCGAGAGCCCATCAATCATTTATACCTTAATATGAATGAGCTGCTTAGATTCTTTCCATAGACCTTTAATGGGGAGAACAGAGAAGAATTTGGAGCCCACACTGGGTGCTGGGTAACAGACAGTTACCTTCATTAAGTGGGCACGTACTGCAAGCCAGGTGCTAAGGGCATAGCTGTGAACAAGACTGACACAGCCCCTCCTTCAAGGGGCTCTCAGTCAGCCCTCAGGAGGTGGGCAATAAACAAGTGAGTGGACAAACAGGATACACTCAGATGGTGACCTCTTGGGTGAGGTGGTATTTTATTTTATTTTATTTTATTTTATTTTATTTTATTTTATTTTATTTTATTAAGATTTTATTTATTTTGACAGAGAGAGAGAGCACAAGCAGAGGGAGTGGGAGAGGGGGAAGCAGGCTCCCCGCTGAGCAGGGAGCCTGATGTGAGGCTCGATCCCAGGACCCTGGGATCATGACCTGTGCCAATGGAAGATGCTTCACCAACTGAGCCACCCAGGTGCCCCAGGGAGGTGGTGTTTTAGTCAAAGCCTAGGCAGAGCTAGGGGAAGAGAGGCACCGGACAATGGGAACTGCACATACAAAGGTCCTGAGGCAGGACCAAGATTTTTAAAGCCTCTGTGGCTGCTTTGGGGGAAGAAAGGTCTGCTGGGGGCAGGTGACAGTAATGGAGGTGGCAGAGTCAGGGAGGTGACTAGGACAACATCTGGGTAGGAGATGGTGGGGCGTGGACCAGGTCGGTGTGTCCAGTGGGAGGCAGGGACTGCCGTACCCCCCATTTAGGGGAGGAGGAAACTCAGAACTTAAGAGTGTGTTGTCCAGGGGTACCCTGGGAGAGAGTGTCAGGCCAAATCTGACACTGACTCCTTGGCCTCCACTGCCCGTGAGGAAGAGATGAGGGGAGGCACCTGTTGCGGATAACTGAGTTTTACCAGGAGCAAATGGAGGCTGAGTGTTTGGGGCTCTGAGCAGAAAAGCGTCCTCACCCTCCACCAGAGGGCAGCAGAACCACATCACCTTGGGCTAGGCAAGGAAATGGGCCCCTGCCTCCCCTGCCCCAAGCACCCTAGGAATAAGCCTAATTTGTTCCTTCAGCCTCTGAGGCCCGGTGAGTCTGGCCCCTGCAACCCCCCACCTCCTCCCTGTCTATCTCCCCATCTGGCTCACCCTACTTTAGCCATGAGACATCCTGGGCTGCCAAAACACAAGCCTCCAACCTCAGGGCCTTTGCATGTGCTTTCCTCCTTTCTTCATTTGACAAGTCTCTATCAAGCCCTCAGATAGGAAGCTTTTCCAAACCACGGCCCCCCCATTCAGGGTCTCCCAATCCCCGATTACATCCATTACGCCTGTCCATTTCCCTCATGGAGACTGTATCATGGGTGTAATTTCCATGTTTTCTTGTGTGATTATTGGGTTGGTTTTCTCACCCAGGGGCTTGGGAGCCTCTTGAGGGATCTGTCCTCTATCCTATGGCAGGACTTGGTATATAGCAGATGCTCAGTTATTGTTTGTGGCATGGAGAAAGGGGAGGTAGGTAGGAGAGCTCTGCTGGTGCTGGTGGTGGTGGTGGTGGTGGTGGTGGTGATGGGTGGGAGGTAATTGAAGAAGACCAAGGGTTTGGCCCTCTCTGAGGGGATCGCAACAAAAGGCATTGTCAGAAGAGTCTTCTCTCTGGGGCCTTGAATGCCAAAGACAGGAAGAATTTGCATTTTTCTCTCCAGGGTACTGAGAACCACACAGCATATGGGGCTGGGAGGAGTGTGGACAGTGCATGGGCAGGTGGGAAGGGCTGGGGTGATCAGACCAAGGAAAGGTTGGGGGTAGGGGTCTGTATGCTCACTGGGACTTCGCCATTTACACGGTCGCTCGCACAAGCAGAGGGGGGTGAATCCTGAGTCATAGACAGGGTTGGGATCTGAGCCCTCGGGGAGGGATTCACCCAGAAGTGTGGTTTTGCTGTAAAAGCAGTGAGGGGCCATGGAGGGTGTGTGAGTCGGGGAGGCACGGGATCTGGTGGGCAGTGGGCTGGCGCCGGAGATCAGTGGCTCAGTCAGCCTTTCATGGGAGGCCTTTGCCGTGGCCACAGGCACTCTGGATTGTCAGCTGCAGCCCTGTTCTGCAGAGGAGGAAACCGAAGCCAGATGGGTGTGGGAGAAGTGGCTGCTGGGGGTGCCAGAGCAGTGGGTGTAATGCGGGGCATGGAGGCAGTGCGGGGTGGGGCCACAGCTGGGATTGAGCAGGGTAGTTCCTTTCCTAACTGCGCAGCAGTGTCCCTGGCACACGTGGCGGGGAGGGTTCGTGGGCAAAGCATGTTAGCATAGGGTGACACAAGACCACGACTCTGTCCCTACTTGATCCCCAGACCTGTGGGATCTTGCATTGCCCGCATGCAGGAGGTGCTGTCCTTGGCCCTTGGCTCAGATGGGATACCTAAGGGTCAGAAGTGACTGCTTCCATCCTCCCTTCCACATCTGGCCCCTTGGCAGGGCCAATCCATTGGCTTCAAAACAAGACCAGAATCTACCCGCTTTTCTCCACAGCCTCAACCTGGTCCAGGCTTCAGTGTCTCCCCCCTCCCAGACCCTGTCACAGCCTCTCACAAGCCTCCTGCCATCTGCATTCCTGTCCTTGAGAGCTCCTGTTCCCCATGGCAGACATGGGGGTGGCGGTGACAAATAATTCAGATCACGCTCCTCCCCTGCTCACACATCCTGCGTGGCTCCCCATTGCTTCTACTGTACAACTGCACTCCTCTTGCAATGCACAAGTCTTACATGGTAATCTCTGCTGGCATCTTCCCTTCAGTCCTGTCTCAGGGCCTTTGCCCAAGCTGTGCCCTCTACCTGGAACACTTGTTTCTTTTTTTCTTTTTTTAAGATTTTATTTATTTATTTATTTGACAGAGAGAAGGAGGGAGAGAGAGAGAAAGAGAGAGAGAGCCCAAGCAGGGGGAGCGGCAGGCAGAGGGAGAGGGAGAAGCAGGCTCTCCACTCAGTAGAGAGCCCAAGCAGGGGGAGCGGCAGGCAGAGGGAGAGGGAGAAGCAGGCTCTCCACTCAGTAGAGAGCCCAATGCAGGGCTCGAACCCAGGATCCTGGGATCATGACCTCAGCCGAAGGCAGACGCCCAACTGACTGAGCCACCCAGGTGCCCCTGGAACACTGTTTCCATGGCTGCCTCCTCTTCCTTCTCAATGTCTCAGCTGACTATAGTGTCACCTCCTCAGAGAGGCCTCCAGGCTAAAGTCATGCTTTGCCATTGTCACTTCTGTTCCTTTCCTTCCTTGACTTCAGTGTTTGAAATTACCTCGATCATTTCATTGTTTCCCATTTACTCGCTGCCTCCCCCACCGGACTTGGGGCCTCTTGAGGGCACGGTCCTCAGGGTTCAGCACAGGGTCAGGCATACAGTAGGTACTCAATAAATGTTGAGTGATTGAATGACCAGATATGGGTGTTTGAGACCCAGGCCTGGGGGACCTGGAGATGGAGAGCATTCTGGGAGACACACCCAGGAGATACCTGAGAGTGACACTGGCCGTGAAGACAGGATGGGGAGTCTCTTGAGAGACCCGAGAAGCAAAATTGGCGGCAAGAGGGTTGGGGAGAATTAGGATTACATACCAGGCAGGGGTATCTCTCTATGCCTTCTCTTCTCAGATGTGGGGTCTGGGCTTCAGCATCAGGCCTGGGTTGGTTCCCAAAGTGTTGTGTGGCCTGTGAAGGGGCCACTGTTAGGGTGACACTGTCCCTGCCTTCTGGGACTGTCATGAGAGGAAGAAGCATTAATTCACTGCCTGTTGTGTGAGGCAGTCCTATTCCCGTGGTGAGCATGTACTGTACTCCCAGCACTTTCCATGCCTCCGATTTGATTCCATTTTCATGATGGGACATTTGTAGATGGAGAAGCAGAGGCCTGGAAGTTAGCCTGATGCTAACATTTATCAAACATGTATCAGGCACTGTGGGCGCCACCTTGCATCTAATTCATGTAATCATCCTGTCAGCCCGGTTCCCCTCCCATTTTACAATTGAGAAGACAGGCCTGAGAAGTTAAATTAGGTGTCCCCTGAGTCCTGACTGTAGCCAGGCTGATGGCCTTTCCATCACATAGGCAGATCATGTCAGATGCCCTGACTCGGTTTGCTCAACATGCCCTTTCCGGCAGTCCAGTGCTGGGAGATGCTGGGACCCCAAGGAGCCCAAGCCTGGGGAAGACAGAGCCAGACACAAGAAAAGGCTTCCTGGGAGAGGGGATGCTGAATTTTGCCAGGCAGGAAGAACATTCCGAGAAGTGGAGCCAGCGTGGGCGCTGTAGCATGAGCCAGGCCAGGCCGTTGGGTAGTTCTCAAGTGCCACACTCAGAAGGGGTTAGCGCGGGGCGGGGAGAGAAAAGGGGACGTGAACAGATTTACATTTCGAGGGAAAGGGGCCAAGTTCCAGGGCCTAACCTACCAGGCGCCAACGCCCCGCCTCCGCTGCTCGCAGCCCTGGCAACGCCCCGCCCCTCCGCCCGCGGCCCTGGCAACGCCCAGCCCACTAGCCAGCACGCGGGTCCGCCAGCCTCGTTTCCGCGTCGCTCGCCCCGCCCCGCAAGGCCCCGCCCCCGCAAGGCCCCGCCCCCGCGCTCGCCTGGGCGGGGTTCCCGGCCGCGCTCTGGGGCGCGCGCTTCCTCCTCGCCCCCTACCCCCAGCCCAGCGGCGCGCACCCTCTGCCCCGCTCCGCGGGGCTCCCGGGGCCAATCCGGCCGCGGAGGTTCGCGCCCCGCCGCCGCCGGCTGCGCCCCCGCGCCTCCCGGGTCTCGGGCGGCGGCGGCGGCACAAAGAGAAGCAGCATGTCCGACCCCAGCTACTGGACGGCGGTGGCTGCGCCAGGCCACCGGAGCCGCCTTGCCAAGGGCGCGCTGCTGCAGCGCTCCAAGAGGTAGGGGGCACCGTGCGGGCAGAGGCGCGGCGGCCGGCCAAGCAAACACGAGTTGCCAGAAGTATATCCCGGCGGCGTGGCGAGGGCCGCTGTGTGTGGCGGTAGGGGGAAGGGGGAGGACGCTTTGGGATCAGGGTATTCGCTAGGGGTCCAGATACCCTCCTTTCGCCCCTCGTTACCCGGAGTTGGGTGTCTGCCTGCCCAGGTCGCAGCTAGGGTGGCGATACAGGCAGCAGGGAGTTGGGACCGAGGCAGAATTCGAACCCGGGTCTCTAGGCCTGGGCAGACCGGGGGGGGAAGATGTTCTTGGAAAAACTGAAGCTAGTCTGTCCCTGGGGCCCCGTCAGCGGAAATATTGTTTCAGAAGCAGATATTTACTGCACGAGGCTGGCGTGCAGGTGGCCTGGCAGGATCGGGTAAGTCGGGTAACATACTGGGTTTAACCACAGCAAAGCCTGGCCTGGCTTGGAGTCTCCGTTTCCCTTTTTGAAAAGCAAAGGCCAAGTAAGGGCCGTGGACTTTACAGGACTGGGTTCAAATAACATGCCCAGCCACTGCCTGGCTGTGTGACCTCAGGCAGTTCCTTAACCTCTCTGTTCTTGAGCTTTTCACTGGTGCTGGGTTGGGGCATTCCTAGAGGGGAGCACAGGCAAAGGCTGGGCAGGGACAGCAGCTGCTAAAGGACCCCGAATACTAGGTTCAGGGCTTAGGCTCTTCTCCCGGATCCTGTGGAGCGACAGAGAGCTTAGGAGTATCTTAGGGATCAGGTGCGGGCAGCTGGGCTCCAGCCAGTGTTTCTGCCATATTCTCATTCTGTGTTGTCCCACATGGGTGTTTATTGAATGGCCAGGCAGCTTCACAGGGTCCTGGGCCTTCTCCAGGGAGGGCTGAGCAAACTGTGGACACTTGACAGATGCTTGGCAAGTGAACAAATGATGCCCAGGTTTCCCTTTGAGACCTCAAATATGGCTGTGTTTTCAAGAAGGCCCTGCCTGAGCGCGAGAGGAAGGTGGGCCAAGTGTTTTTCCCAAAGGCTGCTGCTGGTGACAAATGCTGCAGCGTGGGGCTGAGGACCCAGATGAGGGCTGGGAGAGGATGTGGGACTGGCGGCTATATGGGTGGGGGGTGGGTGTTGGCAGGAAGTTTTGCAGGAACCTGTGGGTTTCACTTTTGCTTCTGCACATCAGACTAGAGGACAGTTCCCTGCGGCTGTTGACGTCTGTGGCCTCAGTTTCCTAGGCTGGGAAATGGGTGCAGGTGGTCTCTCCCACCAGAGTTGTTGGGATAGGCAAACGGTGACTGAATTCACCGGGGAGGCATTGCCTGCCCTACCACTGCGCGTACTGGGCCCTGCAGGAGTTGTGGGGAGAAAGACGACACTATACCTGCCCACCGTAGTCTACCCAGTGCTGGGCCCAAAGCTGAACACTGTATGTCGTTCGTCAAATCTTCCCGGCGCCTTGCAAAGGTATACAGATGGGGAAACAGACTCAGAAGGGCAACTGCACATGGAGCCGTGGACAGGCTGGATCCCTCCTCCTTGCCTGTCTTGTTGCCTCGGTGGCTTGCTGACCATGCTGTCCCATGCCTTAGCCTGCGCTGTGCCTTCTGCCTGGGACACCATTCCTGGCCCCGTGAGGCCCTGAGGTTTTCTCTCTCCCTCCCTGAACCACTGAGCTGCGTTGGCGGCTCAGGGTATGTGGGCTGATGCACTTGTCGAGAGCAAGCAGAGCCGTTGCTGGGCGACTGCACTGGGGAGGGAGGGGAGACCGTGTTGCTCTCAATTTCCCTCTGCCAGGGCGGGGGCTGGGGGCAGGGCTCAGGTGGGAGAGGCTGGGCAAGGGTGGGAGTGGCCTGGGCCAGGGGGTCTGGAGGAAGGGAACTGGGATGGAGGGAGGGAAATGTGTGGGCAAAAGTTAAGGACGGGATCTAACTGCAAGATGCTGACTTGAGGGTTTTTAAGGGTCAGATTGGCATTTTGGGGGGGACCCGGGGGAGGAGGGCTGCCAAGACATTTGGGGCCGTGGACCTGGGAAGGGGTGCCTGGGATGGAGTGGGGACCTGCCTCAATTCCCCAGTGGGCCCCAGGGTCCTCTCCACCCTCTGCCTTATTTGCCACTGCTTCTGGCAGTGGGCATGGCACAGGCAAAAGTGTGGGGGTGGGATAGTGAACACAGAAGCGAGCGAAGGCCAGCCAGGGGCTCCTGGCCATGGGCGGGGTCTACCGATAATAACCACAGCAGTCTTAATACTAGGTAATATTTGTCAAAAATGGCTACCCCAGGCCTCCAAGACTGAGCTAGGGGCCATGCGGCCGCCCAGCTGGGACCAGAGTGGCAGTGGTCACACCTAGCTTCCCGTCCCACCCCAGAGCTGGCCATGTGTGTGCTCTGGCCTGGGCATGCTGTCCTCTGAGCCCAGAGGTCTGGGCCAGCTCCTGATCCTGTCCCCACCTCTCCCGACAGCTGTCGCAGCGGGAACCGCAAAAGTCTGGTGGTAGGAACGCCCTCGCCAACCCTTTCCCGGCCCCTGTCTCCGCTCTCCGTCCCCACAGGTGAGTGTGGGAATAAGCATGCAGGGGCGGCGTCCTGCCCTCGCCCGCTCTGACTCAGTGTCCCCCTCGTCCTCAGCAGGCAACAGCCCTCTGGAGAGTCCTCGGAACTTCTCAGCTGCATCTGCTGTGAACTTCCCCTTTGCCCGAAGGTGAGTGGTCACTGGCTTTGAGGGATGGTGTCGGCACAGCTGGTGAGGGGATGGGCAGGGGCATGTGCTTGGTGGCTGGGCCTGCCTCCTCATTCACTTTTTCCCCTCCCCCATCCCCTGCCCTGTGGTGGTCTCTCCCTCTGGCTTCTGCCCCTGGCAAACACGCACGGCCTTCTGCAGCCACATCCCACGTGTGGACAGGTAATTTCAGGGAGCCCTTGGGGAGGAGGAGGGCACACCTTCCAGTCTAAAAACTATTAACTCACTAAAAGTCACGAATTCACTTAGTAAGAGCTAATGAAGGACTTCTTGTGTACCAGGCACTTAAATGTCACTCATTCACTCTGTAACATTCAGTACTTGCCACGTGCCATACCCTATGCTGGGGGCTGAGGAAGGCGAGGCTGGACTCTAGCCCTTGGGGAGTCCTCAGTCTGGTGGGGGCAACCAGCATGTATCCCAGCAACTGCAACTCAGAGAAGTCGGAGCTTTGATGGAGTATACGCTGGCAGCTGGGTCAGGGAGGACTTCCTGGAGGAGGCGTCTGAAGGATGAGGAGAAAACACACAGCAGACTGTTCACCTTGAATCTCTGTTCTCAGCCTTTTTAGGAGATTCTTCCTCCAACAAGGCCAGAATCTGCCAGCCGTGGTATCTTAGTCCCCCCAAACCGTGAGGGCCATGCCTTCCTTCCAACTATTCTGGTTCTCTTCTCTAGGGCTGACGGCAGAAGATGGTCCCTTGCGTCCCTCCCATCTTCTGGCTATGGAACCAACACGCCCAGCTCCACCGTCTCGGTACCCACAGTCCCACCTTGGCCAGCAGACAGGCGGGTGCGAGGTGGGGCGGGACACGTCTTTGGTTTTTATCAAGGTGTTGGATAGTTGTCCAGTCAGCCGACATCCTGGCTGCCCCCTTTGTGCCCCATTCTGGGCAATGTATGGGTCCCTGAAAAGACCCAGCCTCAGTCCCAAGGAGTCCCCCAGTCTGGAGGACACAGACATCCTCATCCCATGGGGTTAGTGCCTGGCCAGAGGGAGTCTTGGGGTTGCCTGGGGAGCAGGCAGGGAGGCTTGCTGGAGGAGGGGGCATCAGAGCTGGGGTTTTGAGGGATGCATAGGAGCCAGGCAGGAACGTATTACCATCCAGTGACCAGCAGGCAGCCTAGGCCTTGACGGTTAATGCTGGGGTTCTGGCTTTGGCGCTGACTGTGAACTCGTGGCCCTGATACCCCCTCCTGCCAGTCAAGCTCATCCTCCCGGGAGCGCCTCCACCAGCTTCCTTTCCAACCGACGCCGGATGAACTATGCTTCCTGTCCAAGCATTTCCGCAGCTCAGAGAGCGTGGTTGACGAGGAAGGCGGCCACCGCTCACCCCACCTTCGTCCCCGTTCCCGCAGTCTCAGGTGGGTCTTGACCTCTGACCCTAGCCCTTCCTTGGACTGGCTTTGGGGGCCACATTATGGCTCCTCCTCCATCTCCGCCCCTGACCCTGTCCAAGCTTGGCCTCTGATCCTTGACCCTCCCCTGGACTGGGTCTCTGGGCCCATGTTGCAAGCTGACTGTGTGTCATCCACCCCCCCCCCCCCCACAGCCCGGGACGCACAACAGGGACCTTCGACAATGAAATCGTCATGATGAATCATGTGTACCGGGAGAGGTTCCCCAAGGTGGGCAGGGCTGATGGCTGGACCGGCCCTAGCTCCCCTCCATGTTGTTGTTCCTCTTTGGCACTCTGTCTTCTTGGCTCTATCCCCCCATCTATCCCATTTCTGCCTGTTCCTGTCTCTCTGTCTCAAAACATCCCCCCAACCTAGGCATATCGCTCCCCCCCCAATTCACTGACCCCATCGCCAAGTCTCTCTCCCCAACTGTCTCTCTTGCCCCCGTCTATGTGTTGCTCCCCAGCCCCATCCAATGACCAGGTTGCCCCGTCCACCCTGCCCAGGCCACGGCACAGATGGAAGGCCGTCTGCAGGAGTTCCTGGCTGCTTTTGCGCCCGGCGCCCGGCTGGCACTGGCCGACGGCGTCCTGGGCTTCATCCACCACCAGATCATTGAGCTGGCCCGCGACTGCCTGGCCAAGTCTGGAGAGGCACTCGTCACCTCCCGCTACTTCCTGGAGATGCAGGAGAAGCTGGAGAGGCTGCTGCAAGATGTGCGTGGGGGGCGGGGGTTTAGGGGTCCCCAGGCAGGCCAGGGCCCAGGGCCTGCCGGTGACGCCATCACCCACCTGCCCCCAGGCCCACGAGCGCTCGGACAGTGAGGAGGTGGGCTTCATCGTCCAGCTTGTCCGGAAGCTGCTCATCATCATCTCGAGGCCAGCGAGGCTCCTTGAGTGCCTGGTGAGTGTCCACACACGGCTGCGTGACAGTCCTGCCGAGGCACAAGGGACAGTGCCCACTGAGAGGCGCGCAGGCCACCCCCAGGCCAGGGTGGGCTTCTTTCCCCAGGAAAGGGTCAGGAGCTGAGACCGGGAGGGGAGAGCCGGAGCCGCCCCTCGGGCTGCTCTGGACAGAGGGAACAGAGGTGCCTGGAGGTGAGGCCAAGCCCCAGCTGACCAGCCTCTCTGCACCCCCAGGAGTTTGACCCTGAGGAGTTTTATCACCTGCTGGAGGCTGCCGAGGGCCAGGCCCGAGAGGGCCAGGGCATCAAGACGGACCTGCCACAGTACATCATTGGGCAGCTGGGCCTGGCTAAGGACCCCCTCGAGGGTGAGCTGACAGGGGAGTGGGGTGGAAAGGGAAAACCCGAGGAGAAGCCAGGGCAGAGCTGTGATTCGAACCCAGGCCCATCGACTTCACAGCTGCAATACTGTCCTTCGTCTCTCTGTGGCCCTGCCCTCAGCCACCTGCGGGGCCCACTGTGGGAAAGTGCCTGGGGTCCCTGCATCACACGGCCACACGTCGGACCCTCTGACCTGCCAGGGCCTAGGAGCCTCAGTGTCTTCCAATGCCAAGTTAAGATGGGCCAGGGAGCCACCATTAGCAGTGGCATTCCCGTCAGCCTGGAAACTCACAATGTACTTTCTCGATGTCATCTGACTGTGGCCCAGGAGGTGGACTCGGGGTCAGACAGGGCGACCCGTGGGCTTGACCAAGCCGGTCAAGAACTCCCCCCAGACAGTTGACACGGGAGAACTGAGACATGGTACTAAGGGAGCACTGAACTTGGACCTGGCCTGGGCCAGGTGTGGTCACGGGCGGCTCTGGGGAAAGGTCAATGGATAAGCTGAGTGCTGGCGGATGGAGAGGTGACCAGGTACAGATCTGGGGAAGAAAGGGGGTGAACCAGGCAGGGGGAAGGGTGAACATGCCTGGCGCGTGAGCAGAACAGCGGGGAGGAGGGGTGTGGCTAGAACTGAGGAAGGAGGGGAGCCGGGGAGAAGGCGATGGGGTTGTCAGGGCTCTGCGCCGTGGCCAGTGTCCACCCAGCATCATTGCTGTGTTAACCCTGGGACCGGGCTGCCATTGTCCCCATTCAAAGCTGGAAAGTCTGAGGCTCTGGGCAGATGAGGTTGAGCCGAGGTTCAGACCTCAGTGGGCCCAAGGCCAGGCCATTTATAGACTTGCTGTGTGGCCATGGCTGTACCCGGCTGTGCAGTGGAGATAATGCAGGTGGCGCTGTGGGTGTCCCCAGTATCAGAGGAGGCAGAAGGTGGCCAGTGGTTGGCGGCTGTGACTGTGGGGCCATCGATGCAGTGCCCCCTGGGGGGAACCCACTGAGTAAAGGGGGCTGCATTCAAACCCAGGCCTCCCTCGCCCCTGAGACTCCACTGTCCCATCCCAGCCCTGCCCCGTGACTGTGAGACACTGTCTTCATTGCCATCATCACGGCTCATGTTCACCAACCACTCAGTCGGGGCCACCTCTCTGCCAAGCCCTAGGGCTAGTAAATTGGGGGGGGGGGGGCTCCTTCTGGACCACACCCTAAGCTGAGGAGGATATTAGGAGCCAAAACCCAGAGGGCCCGTGTCACAGCCTGTGTTAACAGGCCCAAGGCTTGGAGCCAGGATGACAGCTGTGCCATTCAGAGGCTGGGCTTCCCACTGGTCCTTCTGGAAGGTTCCTCAGTCATTATTTAGTCTGGCCTCCTGGGTTTGGCCAAGGCCTGGATGTAATAGGGGCTCAATGATGATATCATGGGAACTAGTCAGGGAGGCACCACGTCCCCAGCCCAGGATGACCCTTGGAAGCCGTAGGAAATCTCTGGGGGATCAACAGGCAGGGCATGGAGGCCCCATTTGAGGCTCCTCCCTTGTCTTACAGAGATGGTGCCTCTGAGTCACCTGGAAGAGGAAGGACAGCCTCCAGCACCCGAGTCCCCAGAGGTAAGTCACAGAGCTTTGGTGCTCCCACCTGTCTTGTTCTTTTCAAGGTAGACTAGGCGGCCATGGGAGGGGCTGGGTTTTTGAGGTTTTGCATGTAGTAGGTGCTTCATAATTGCTTATGACTCTAGGGAGAAGATAGAGGCAAATGAGACTACCCTGCCATGGCGGTTGGGCAGGGCCAGACTGGAGGGGGCACAGGAAAGGGGAGTTTTGGAGGATGTATAGGAGTTTTCTGGAAGGACGACATAGCTTGAGCCAAAGCTCAGAAACTCAGAAGTTGGGCTGTAGAAGTTTGGAAAAAGGAAGTAGCATCAGATGCCTGACCCAATGGTTGAGACTTATGGGCACGGAGAGCCTGGCCTGCCCAGAGGTGGGGCAGGACCCTGACCCCTCCTTGCCCCATAGAGCCGTTCCCTTGTCGGCCCATCACGGAGGAAGCCATGTGAGAGTGACTTCGAGACCATCAAACTCATTAGCAACGGAGCCTACGGGTAAGTCCTTGGGTCCCCATAGACCCATTTCTCAGATGCTCATGGGGATGACTGGGGCCCAGGTGGCCCCTGAGTGTGGAGACAGGGAAACCAAGGCCTGAAGAGGGAAGTAGAGATGCAGTAGAGTCAGGCTAGAGCCTCAGACAGCCTCATCCACAGTCTAGGCCGTTACCTGCCCCAGGTGTAGGAGTTGTAGGTATTTCAGGACCATGCAAGGAACAAGATGGCCGCACGGTGGCTGGAGCGTGCAGTGACCATTATTTTAGTGCCACGCTGACAGATTTGCGTGAAGGTGTGGGGGGAGGGGGCATCCTGGGCAGCATGAGACTGTCCAGCGGAGGGACTGGAGAGGGGCTTATGTGTCTAAGTGACGTCCCTCAGCAGCGTGGCCAGGAGTCTGGGTCAGACGGCTCCGAAAGGCAGTGGTCCTTGGGGTCTTTACAGCCCCCGGGCTTCATCTTACGGAGGGTTAGTCAGTTCGAGACGGTTTTACTAGATACGCGAACCTGGCAAGCTCTGAATGGTTAAAAATCTGCTCATTTTGGCACTCCGTAAAGCTATTTGAGTCTGGCTCAGGGGGCTTTTGAGCGAAAGGGTCTCAGTCTGCCGTGAAGAAGTCACCTAGGGGCCACCTTTGGCTTCTCCATGTGACACCAGGGAGGGGCAGCTTAGACCCCTAGGGGGCTGCTTTCGGAGAGGGCCCAGGTAAGGAGAAAGGGTGTCCCAGGTGTGGGGCATGGCACGGGCAGAGGCCTGGCCGGTTGGGTTCTGGGCCCAGGCCAGGCCCTACTGCCTGCGGGGGGTGCCTCAGTGTCCGGCCTCAGCAACCGCGGCTTCCCCAGGGCTGTCTACCTGGTCCGCCACCGAGACACCCGGCAGCGCTTTGCCATCAAGAAGATCAACAAGCAGAACCTGATTCTGCGCAACCAGATCCAACAGGTCTTCGTGGAGCGTGACATCCTCACCTTCGCTGAGAACCCGTTTGTGGTCAGCATGTTCTGCTCCTTCGAGACCCGGCGCCACTTGTGTATGGTCATGGAGTATGTGGAAGGTGCGGCCACAAGGGCTTGTATGCCTCTGGTGACGGGGAGCTCACCCTCTACCCAAAAGAAAGTCCCGCCTTTGACCAAGCTGGGGTCTACTCTGTCCTCCAAGGGGTCCCAGCCTGCCTCAGGGGACCCTCAGTCTCTGGCTGGGGGCCCATCTTGGGGGGTTGGGGCTGAGGGAGCTCAAAGAGGAGTGCGAGGGGAGGACCTTGGGGGGATAGGGTACGGATGGACATCTTCAGCAGAGGAGACTGAGCAGAGGCCTGTAGGCCAGAAGTAAGAGCAGGGGAGGGAGGGAGGGAGGTGTGGGGCGGAAGGACCAGAATGGTTGGGGGCCAGGGAAAGGAGTTGTGGGATCAAGTTTGCAGTTTAAGAATGAGCAGGCCCTTCAGCTGAGCGCAGGGGCGTGCATTGATCAAGGTGCTTCTAGGCAGGGAGAGGGAACGAGCACTTAGGAGGCACCAGCTGGGTACAGGGTAAGGCCCTTACAGAGCTGCTGTCGTGCCAGGGGAGAATCAGGAGTCAAGGTCGGCTCTCCCTCCTGCCCCTTCCAGTTCCCCACCTTGGTTTGGTACAGACCGGGGACGTTTTGCAGGAGGTGGGAGTGGTCCTGTAGGCCCTGGGTGAGGCTATAGAGCCCAGGGGCTCTGTTTGCACCCCCCACAGGCGGCGACTGTGCCACGCTCCTGAAGAACATGGGCCCCCTGCCCGTGGACATGGCCCGCATGTACTTCGCCGAGACGGTGCTGGCGCTCGAATACTTGCACAACTATGGGATCGTGCACCGCGACCTCAAGCCTGACAAGTGAGCCGCCTGGGGCCTCGGGGGCGGGGGCAGGGCCTCTGATTGGGCTCTGAGGCTGCTCAGAGCCCCACCTGTCCGGATTCTGCTGGCCCCTGGGGCCCCTGATGACAGGAAGACGCGGAACAGTGGCAATGTTGGGCACCTGGTGTGTAGAGAGGAGAGCAGGTACTTAACAGGCACCTGCTGTATGCAAGGGGAGGACAGTACATTTCTGGAGGGGCTGCCAGTCAGAGAGAGGGTGTGCACTTTAGGGTGCACAAAATATCCTCAGAGCTGCTGCTCCAGGGGGAGAAGACGTGCACTTAGGAGGCAGCATCTGTATACCGGGAACAGGGATATGCCCTTTGCAAGACCTTACACGTGAAGAAAGGGACTATGCCTCTCGAGCACCTGTTGAGTGTTCGTGCAGGGAAGAAAGGAAGAGAACGTGTTTACTGAGAGCCTCGGGAGGTTTATTTTACTCTCGCACCTAAGAAGCACCTACTGCTTGCCAGGTCCTCTATGGCTGCCTAAGACACGTGTGTGAATAATCCTTCATGCTTTGTAACCCCTACGTAATTTGCAAGGCCCTCTGCCCTGCATTAATTGAGTACCTGCTGTTTCAAGAGCCAGGGGCTGCTCTTTTATCAAGGCCCTGGGGAGTCCAGGCAAGCACCTCGAGTTCCTCGTGTTCTGGCCGCGTGGAGGTGTGAATAGAAACGTCAAGAGCCTGCGTGTTTTCGGGCATCTTGCAGCCTGTGAGTAGCTTAGAAAACAGAGCAGATGTGTATTTTCAGGAACCCAGATGGCAGTATGACTAACTCCTCGCACACTGATGACCCTTTCGGATTTATAAAGCACATTTTTTCATCTGGTGCGTATTCATGGGGCACCGGCTTTGTGTAAGGTGATTAGAGGAACAGTTATTAGGCAATGGCTGTGTGCCAGGCCCAGAACCCTTCGGTTCCCTTTTTACAAAGATTTTGTTTTGAGAGCAGCATGGAGCACCTTACTGTCCCTTTCTCAGAGGAAGACACTTGCTACGTGGAGATGTGAACAGAAGCGTCAAGAGCCCTGCCTGTTTCCAGGGCATCTCGTAGTTTGCCAGCAGCTCAGAAGATAAAGTGTGTATTTGGCACCTGCTGTATACCTGGGCCTCTGTGTTCGACACTCTAAGGATGCCCTGTGCCCAGTAGAACTCTGCCCAGTTGAGTGGGATGGGGTCTCCTGAGTGTCTCAGGTCAAACCCCAAAGCAGGACCTGCCCCTCCCAGGCTCGGGACCCTCATGTGCCAAAAGTGCAGGCAAGTGGCCAGCCCCAGAGGCCTCAGGGAGGTAGGCACACTTAATAGGTGCTTGAGAAAAATATATATATTTTCTCACTTTGGAAAATTTCAAATACATCCCAAAGTCAAGAGAAGGTGCATTCATTGGCTGGGGCCATCAGACCAAAGTAGCAGAGGCTAGGAAGCTGAAGCCACAGAAGCGTATTCTCACAGTCCTGGAGGCCGGAAGTCCAAGATCAAGGGCTCAGCGGGGCTCCCTCTGAAGGTGCCAGGGAAGGATCTCTTCCAGGCCTCACCCCCAGCTTCTGGAGGTTTCGTGGCTGGTGGCAGCATCACTCCGGTCTTCATGTGGAGTCCTTCCTCTGCGTGTCTGTGCCCACATGTCCCCTTTTCATAAGGACACCAGTCCTAGCGGATGAGGGGCCACTGTCCTCTAGGACGTCCTCATTTAACTAGTCACACGACCATCCTCTCCAAATTAGGTCGTATTTGTAGTTCCTGGGGGTTAGGACTTCCACATGGGAATTTGGGGGTACACCATTCAGCCCGGAACAGAAGGGTCCGGTGCCCCCCACCGTCCACTCCCCACATCCATCCTGATCCCACAGCTTCCAACACTCAGCCAGTCCCGCTTCCTCCCCACTTCCGGCTCCCCCCCTTCCCCCAGGCTGGGTAATTTTGAAGCATATCCTGGACATCATAGCATTTCATTTCTAAGAAGGAAAACATTTTTCTTAAATAGCTCATATAGTCAGTGTTCAAGAGGTGAATGTTTTTTAGACAGGCATGTGCCCGTAGGAACTCCAGAAGTATTGGTTGTCCTAACAGTGGATGGCCCCAGGCCTGCCGTAAGCCCTTGGTTTGGTTTGGTTTTTTAAAGATTTTATTTATTTGACAGAGAGAGAACACAAGCAAGGGGAGCAGCAGGCAGAGGGAGAGGCAGAAGCAGGCTCCCCGCTGAGCAGGGAGCTCGATGCGGGTCTCAGTCCCAGTACCCCGACATCATGACCTGAGCCAGTGGCAGATGCTTAACCGACTGAGCCACCCAAGCGCCCCAAGCCCCTGGTTTTAACTGTATCTGGCGGCTACACCGACATGGTTTTCCTCAACTGGCGTACACCCTAGTTGCTCGAGAAACATCCCTTATTTTTAAAAATAGCGGCTGCATAGTAGGTGCACAGTGTTGTTTCTTTATAGAGTCGAGGTACACATATGTGCCAGATAAAAGGTTTATCAGACAGCTTCGATATACACGGTGAGTTCTAGAAATGAAGCAGCAGGTGTACCAGGAGATACATGAAAACGTAACTTTATAAAGATAGCGTGTGGATTCCATTATCTAGCAAAACGTGCATGTACTTCAGCTGTTGGGAAAACTTGAACAGCAGGGTACATAGTAGGTGTACAAGTTTTTAAAAGCGGGTCTCATGAGGTTCACAGGAAGATTTCTGTATACAGCAGATGCTCAAGGTACGTTCATTGTTCAACAGGGAATGTAAACGATAAGTGCTCGCAAAGTGTTCAGTTTGTTGAAAAGAATGGACACGTGTACAAAACTATATTACAGATCCACCCAGTAGGTGTTCAGATGTTTTAACACATAGTGGGGAGACGGAGTGATTCTCAGGAAATTTATATTTGAACAGCGGCGTATACAGTAGGTGCTCAGCAGCAACAGCAGATGCATCCAGTAGGTGCACCAAGGTGTTTGCCAAATTTGAAATACTGCCCAAGACCTACTGCTTCTTGTGATAATGAGCCCATGTTCAGGAAGCGCTTTCAGATCCCCTCCGGGGAGTGAAGCTGCCCTGGCTGGACCTCAACCCAGCTGGGGTGGCCCCAAGTTCTGGGGTGGCATGAGCGACCAGGGACCTTGGGCCCCCCAGCCCTGAGTGCACCGCCCACCCACCCACAGCCTGCTTATCACCTCATTGGGCCACATCAAGCTGACCGACTTCGGCCTGTCCAAGATTGGGCTCATGAGCATGGCCACCAACCTCTACGAGGGCCACATCGAGAAGGACACCCGGGAGTTCGTGGACAAGCAGGTACGCGGGTGGGCAGGTGGCCCTGGGTGCGGGACCGCCTCCCTCTGTCTGGATCCTGACCCTTAGGACATGGGGAGACTTCGCAGCACAAAGGACAAGATAAACTGCCCCCTCCCCCGCCCAGCCCCGTAATTCTCTCCGCCCTTGTGCCCAGCCTGGCCTTGGCCTCTCCATCTCTCGTGGCCTCTCTGGAGGTGGAGGCCATCCTCCTTTTCCCCATTCTGCCTGACCCAGGTGTGCGGGACGCCTGAGTACATCGCGCCCGAGGTGATCTTCCGCCAGGGCTACGGGAAGCCAGTGGACTGGTGGGCCATGGGTGTTGTCCTCTATGAATTCCTGGTGGGCTGTGTGCCTTTCTTCGGAGATACCCCCGAGGAACTCTTTGGCCAGGTGGTCAGTGGTGCGTTTCCCCCACCATGGCCGCGGTTCGAGTCTTGGCCCCACTGGCACTCTGGGCGACAGCCCCCCTACAGGGTGCCTAGCCCCAACCGGACACTGGGGACATGGCCACGAGCAAGATAGACAGGGAGGGAGATCAATAAGCAAATTACGAAACATCAGATACAAAAAATGCCAAGGAAAAGAAGCAGGAAGAGGGGAGGGGATGGGGTCCCAGATGTGGGGGAGGGCTGCCTTAAATAGGGGGTCATGGAAGCCTCGCTGAGGTGACAGTGTGAGCAAAGCCTGAAGGAGTGAGAGGGAGCCACAGAAGTAGAAGAGGGGTACAGCCCTGGTAGAGGGGTGCAGCCGGAGCAAAGGCTGTGGGTGGGACTGAGCCTGGTGTGTTGGAAGGAACAGAGGAGGCCGATGGCTTGGTGTGCAGTGAGTGAGGGGAAGTGGTCAGAGGTGCAATGAAGGGCTATCCTCACCCTTTCTCTCCCTCTCCTATTTTATTTTATTTTTTTAATTTAATTTAATTTAATTTTTTCCCCTCTCCTCATTTTAGATGAGATCATGTGGCCAGAAGGAGATGAGGCCCTCCCAGCTGATGCCCAGGACCTCATCACCAGGCTGCTCCGACAGAGCCCACTGGACCGTCTGGGCACGGGTATGTGACTATGGGGGGGTGCGGCCAGGTGGGTGGGATGGGGGCTGGGGAAAGCAATAACTCTACTTGAGAGGCTGCATAGAGGAGGAGGACTTGAGGCTGGGGTTTGAAGGATGCATAGGAGTTCACCAGGAACTCGCAGGTAGCTGGGTCTGATGCAGACGGGACACCGAGGCTGAGTATGGGAGCCTGCAAGGTCACCACGGGCTGTGTCCTAAGGTCCTCAGAGGCCCAGCCCAGTAGATCCCACTGTCCAGATTTCCCTAGCCACCTAATTAATGGTTAAAGGACTGTTTGAGACTGCAGCCGCCCATGACGCAGCCACTACAGGTCATGTTCATGATGAAGCTCAGCCGCTGGGAGAGGACGTAGGGGCTGAGGCTGGGGAACAGGATACCTTCACGCAGTCAGCTCTACTGCATGGAGTAGAAATGCATGGAAAAGGCCTGGCAAGGAAGCCCTCCTAGGGCTCTGGGCTTTCTCCGGGTGGTGGGATCTCAGAATCCAGCAGAGGAAAGATCAGGGCCTGGCTTCTCGTGCCGGCTCCGTCCCTCTTCAGGCTCTGGAACAGTGGCTGCTCCCCTCGCCATCTTTACGGTTCTGTGTTGGCCAAGTTTGGGCTCATAGTTGGTCCAGGGGGCAGTGGGGACAGGGACCCGCAGGGCTGAGCTGGGCATGTCTACAGGTGGCACCCACGAGGTAAAGCAGCACCCCTTCTTCTGGACACTGGACTGGGCCGGGCTTCTGCGACACAAAGCTGAGTTTGTGCCACAGCTTGAAGCCGAGGACGACACCAGCTACTTTGACAGTAAGTGGGAGTCAAGGGGGCGGGCTCTTCTGTCCCACATTCGTCTGAGACGGGGAGGGGGTGTCTGCCAGGGTCTCCACCCCAGCGCCTCGCCCCGAGCCAGGAGCTTCTGACTTCCTGAGTCTTTTGAGAAATTAGAGCAGGTCTGCTGGCAGCTGCCCCCCCCCCAGCTGGTTTCCTGTGCATCTGGGTTCAGGAGGCCACGGCATCCTCCCGGGTTGTTAGAGGGGAAACCAAGGCGCCGAGTATGGCAGACCCTTGCCGGACATGTCTAGCAGGTTCAGCCTCCTGAGTGTCCAGCCCTGACCAGGCAGGGAGCCCTGTCTGTCACACAGCTTTGCTGTGCTTTGTGGAGGGAGCCCCTGTGACACTGGGTGGGCTCAGACAAGTCTTCCTCTGCCCACGTGGGGCTCCCGCCAGACAAATGAAATGCCCTCGGTTTCCAGCACCTCCTCCAGAATTTGCCGTGTGCTCTTGGGCATGTCAGAGATCCTCTCTGAGTATCTGTTTCCTCTTCTGTAAAATGGGGAGCATCCTTCTAAGATGCCCAGTATTACCTAATTCCGGGTGACCCGTCTCAAGGGTGAGGATACTGAGGGTCAGACGCAAGAATTCCCACCCACGATCCCGCGGATCATAGGGCTGCGGCTGCGTCGTTTAACTCTGCCACTTAAGCCTCCTGTGGTCCCTAAATACACCAGACGTGGTCCCATCTCAATGTCCCTGCCTGGGACACCCCCCCCCATCACCCCACGGCCCTTGCGGCCACCTCTGGGCATCAGGGGGGCTGCACGTGCCTTTCCCTCCTGCAGCACGCTCGGAACGTTACCGCCACCTGGGCTCGGAGGACGAGGAAACCAATGACGAGGAGTCATCCACAGAGATCCCTCAGTTCTCGTCGTGTTCCCACCGGTTCAGCAAGGTGGGCCCGGGGCCCGAGACATAGCTGGCACTCAGGAAACATGGCAAGAGGTTCATTCTGGGCGGGGAGGGGAGGGGGCGTTCTTCTACCTTTTTTTTTTTTTTTTTAATTATTATTGTGGCAAGAATACATATAAAATATACCATATTAGCCATTTTAAAGTGTACAGTTCAGCGCCATCTAGCATATTCAGAATGCTGGACACCCATCACCTCTGTCTAGCTCCAGAACATTCCCATCACCCCAGAGGGAGACTCTGTCCCCACAAGCAGTCACTCCCCTGCCCCACTCCCCCAGCCCCTGGCAACCACCAATCTGCTTTCTGTGTCTGGGTTTGCCTGTTCTGGACCTTTCCCCGAAGTGGAATCACAGAACATGTGGCCTTTCGCGTCTGGCCTCTTGTGTTCAGGACGACATCTTCAAGGCTCACCCACGACGTAGCCCGGGTCAGAGCTTCGCTCCTCTTTACGACCGAGTAATATTCCGTCGTGTGGATGGGCCACACTGCATTTACCCCTCCGTCGATGAACGTTTGGGATGTGTCCACATTGGGGTGCCTGTGAACAGCATTGCTTGACTGGGGCTCGCTTTAGAGCCTCCCCAGCTTAAGTGTCTTCCTTTGTTTTGAATTAGAGGGAAAAAACCTTCCCTGCTGCTTGTGGGCCTGAGCCCCACGCACAGCATCCTGAACCGCCACAGGAACCCCGGCTGTGGCGCCGTTGGTTTCCAGGCCCCTCTGAACCTCAGTTTCTCCATCTGTACAGTGGACGACAGACTGCTGTTCTCAGGGGTGTGGCGAGGATGCATTGAAGGCAGTGACTCACAGGGAAGCATTGGGCTTATAGAAAGCACTCAGCTAAGCCAGCTCTTCCCCAGGGGCGTGGCTGCCTGCCTCCTTGTCCTTACTGTTACGTTCTGTTGCTGCCAGGTCTACAGCAGCTCCGAGTTCCTGGCCGCCCAGCCCACCCCAACCTTCGCTGAACGGAGCTTCAGTGAGGACCGGGAGGAAGGGTGGGAGCGCAGCGGCGAGGGCGAGTTTGGCCGCCGCTTCAGCATGGAGATCCGGTAGGTGGGCTGGGGAGCGTGAGCAGATCCAGCCTCCAGGCCTGCCGGGAGGCGGAAGCACAAGGTCTAACACTGGAGAAAGCTTCCCAGGGGCCCAGTCGAAAAGGGTCAAACATGCGGGCTGGCATGTCCGAGCCCTGCCAGAGTGGCCCCTGGCTCTGCATCCCTAACCACACTGGGCATAGCACAGGGGGGCGGTCAGACTGCTAGGCTTTCGCTTGCCCTGTCCCCTCTGCCAGAATGCCCTTTGCTAACGAACTCCTGTTCATTCTTCAAAGATCAGACTCAACAGAAAAATAATCAGTGTCTGCTAAAGGATGTGTATTGGAAGCTGGGTTGTAAAAGACAGACAGAAATTTCTCGGGCAGACAGAGGACCCAGCACACAGAGAGAGCTCACCCCGCATTTACACATTACCTCTGTTTCAAAGCTGAGAGTTAAAATACGGCCACTAGGGGTGACTGGGTGTCCTGGGGTGAGGGGACCTGGCAAGCACGACCTTGGCTCTTCCCTGCTGCAGACTGAAGTCCTGGACATCCTCTGGTCCCTCCTGCCAGTCATCTTCCCAGCCGGAGCGGGGCCCCAGCCCATCGCTCTTGAATACTATTAGCCTGGACACAATGCCCAAGTTTGCCTTCTCGTCGGAGGATGAGGGAGCCAGCCCAGCCTCTGTGGGCCCCAAGAGGCCCATCTTCATTCTGGGGGAGCCTGATCCACCCCCAGCAGCCACCCCAGTGATGCCCAAGCCCTCAAGCCTTTCTGGTAGGTGAGGTCCTGGATGGGAGGGATAGTACTGTAGAAAGTTTCCCAGAGGAGGGACTATTTGAGATGGGTTTTGAAGGATGAGGAGGAGCTCTCCAGAGAGCCCATTCACTTATCTAACAAAAGCTTTAAGACAGGAGAGGCCAGGGCTCCAGAGAGGCCTCAAGCCTCAATGTTACTCCCAGTCTAGGGGGTCATACCCCTAGCTTCATGGCGTCAGGACGGGACTGGAGAAGGGGACGAGGCTGAGGAACTCTGAGAGGGGTGTAGGGGTCTGATGGGTGGAGGAAGGTTTCTTAGAGGAGGAGACTTAAAGAGTGGAGCTTTCCAGGGAGAGCAGGGCAGGAAGGAAGTGTAGGAAGAGGGAACTGCCTGAAGAAAGGCCAGGAGGAGGCTGAACGGTGTACATGCCGACTGCGGAAGAAGGGGCTTTGCCTTCCGAGGGCAGAGGGGCGGAGTGGCGAGACTGGCCAGGCTGACCCCCAGCCCTGCTGACCCCCAGCCGACACAGCCGCCCTCAGCCACGCGCGCCTGCGAAGCAACAGCACTGGCGCCCGGCACTCGACACCGCGGGCCCTGGATGCCGGTCGGGGCCGCCGCCTTGGGGGCTCAAGAGACCCAGCTCCCGAGAAGTCTCGGGTCTCCCCCAGTGGGGGCCGCGTGCCCAAGTCTGCCTCAGTGTCCGCCCTATCCCTCATCATCACAGCCGGTACCGCATGTGGCCCAGCCTCGTCTTTGTTTGTCTGTCCACGTCTATTTTGACCACCGGGTGGGGGCCGTGCCATGGGACAGGGGAAGCGGCTAGAGCCAGGGAGAGCTGGGGGGCTGGCATTCCTGGCGGAGGGCACTGCATGTGCAAAGGCCAGGTGGGGGGACCATGCTTGGGGCATTGGAGCAACAGCAAAGCAGCCAGAGTGATCAGCTTGGTTGGGGGGGCTGCCCTCCCAGCCCTGGTCCCTGCAAGGGAGTGACCCCCTCCCAACCCTGGTCCTGCAGATGATGGCAGCGGCGGCCCGCTTATGAGCCCTCTGTCCCCACGCTCGCTGTCCTCGAACCCATCATCCCGAGATTCTTCTCCGAGCCGAGACCCGTCCCCCGTGTGTGGCAGCCTGCGGCCCCCCATCGTCATCCACAGCTCAGGCAAGAAGTACGGCTTCAGCCTGCGGGCCATCCGCGTCTACATGGGTGACAGCGATGTCTACACCGTGCACCATGTTGTCTGGGTAAGTTGGCCTTAGGGTGAGCGGGAACAGCGGGACCTGGTTTGAGCCTAACTTCCCCCTGGCAAGGCACTTCACTTTTGGAGCCTTCCTTTCTAGTCTTGGGAAAGCGGGCTCATTGCCGGCAAGGTTTTAGAGCCCAGGGCAGGGAGCTGGTGCCAGCTGGGCCTTTTAGTCCCTCTTCCATAATTATGGGGGGTCAGGGTTGGGCAAGACCGACAGGGATGGATAGAGGGATAGAGACCTCAGGTGGGCATGAAGTTCCCACCCCAGGCCTGCAGGTGCACAGTGGGGGTGTCATCCTGCCTCCTCCCAGTCCAGGGCCTTTTTCCCTCCTCACCGGTCACTCTCTGAACAGCCCCCAAGGTCCAGGAAACAGCATGGGCGGCAGCCGCTTGCTGGGGTCCCACGGCTGACTTGGCTGGCATGGGGTCTCCAGCTGTGGGGCCCCAGACCGCTGATACCACCCACCCCCACCCTCACCCCCAGAACGTGGAGGAGGGAAGCCCTGCCCAGGAGGCGGGCCTGCGAGCTGGGGACCTCATCACCCACATCAACGGGGAGTCAGTTCTGGGGCTGGTGCACATGGACGTCGTTGAGCTGCTGCTGAAGGTACAGCCCCCACCAGTGCCCACCCTTGGGGCTCCTAGAACCCCTACCCCCTGTCCATCCTCAGGGTCCCCAGATCTGCCCCCAGCGCCTACCCTCTGGTTTGCTCCTGTGACCCCCTGACAGTTCCTGATGTTGAGGTTCTCTCCCTGGAGCCACACCTTTCCACACGTGGTCCCACCTCCAGGCCTTGCATGTCCCCTCCCCTCTGCCCAGGATGTACCTCCTCCTTTGCCCCCCGCCCCGGGTGCCCCTACTTTTGGCCCTCCCTCTGGCTCACCCCGACCATGTGTGCCTGGGGATATGCGTACTGTCTTTGTCTTCCTCAGATCAGGGGTCCTCAGGGGCTGAGGCCTGAGGGTAGGGAGGTGGGCACAGGCCAAGAGGCAGGGCCTTGTTTGGATAGCTCCTAGGACCGGCAGGTTGGGGGTGGGCAAGCTCATTGCATGGACGGACAGATGGTGGACATGTACCTTTGGCCCACTAGGCGGTGGGTCATTAGGTGACAAGTGGGTGGATAGGATCAGGGGCTTCGATGGATGAAGAGGGAGGTGGGTGGGTCGGTGGGTGGCTCCCTAGATGGGAGGCACCCAGGTGACCCCTCGCCATCCCTCCTGCAGAGCGGCAACAAGGTTGCCCTACGGACCACAGCCTTGGAGAACACCTCCATCAAGGTGGGCCCCGCCCGGAAGAATGTGGCCAAGGGCCGCATGGCTCGCAGGAGCAAGCGGAGCCGCCGGCGGGAGACACAGGACCGGTGAGCAGCGGGCGGGCCCTCCACGGAGTGTTGGTGGACCACCCAGGGCCGGCTCCCTGGACTGCTGGGGTCGCGGGTTCTGAAGCATCGGGGCTCTCACCCTCAGGCGGAAGTCGCTCTTCAAGAAGATCTCAAAACAGTCCTCCGTGCTGCACACCAGCCGCAGCTTCTCTTCCGGCCTCCACCACTCCCTGTCGTCCAGCGAGAGCCTCCCGGGGTCGCCCACCCACAGCCTCTCCCCCAGCCCCACCACGCCTTGCCGCAGCCCAGCTCCTGATGCCCCAGCAGGTACGTGTGCTCCCCGGGGCCACCCCGGGGCAGCTCAGGTCTGTGGTGCCTGGCCCCATGGAGCGAGCCAGCAGGGTTTAAAGGAGGGAATGACATGATGTAGGAAATGGGGTGACCAGAAGGGCCTTTCCGGGCAGCCTGGAGGTGGTAGGAGAAAGGTGTGGGAGCAGAGAAGAGCGTACCCAACAGAGGGAGCATCAAGAACAGCGGGGGCTGGACTTGGGGGGGTGCGGTTGTGAAAGCAGGGAAAGGCTGGGGAGGGAGGAAGTTGGGAGATGGGTCAGGCCAAGGAGCTGGGCTTATGTTGTTGGGCAAATGGGAGCCATGGAGGGTGTGTGAGCTGGAGAAGGGGGTGTTTTAGAGGGGTCTGAGTTTTAGAAAGATCATTCTGAGGCAGGAAAGGATGATGACTTGGCCCAATGCTGAGCACCCCCAGACCGTGAGATAGCCAGACACAGACACCCCCAGCCCCACTGGGTTAGCATCCAGCTGAAGGGAGGAACAGGCTGGGGCAACCCAAAGGGGAAGAAGGGAAGGCCTCCAGGAGGCCTGGGCACCCTGGTTGCTACCCCTCTGGCTCACCCTGACTTCACGGGGTGGAGCATGTCTTTGGCCCATTGATTGGTAGGCCATTAGATGTGAAGTGGGTGGATAGGAACTAGGGCTTTGATGGATGAGTAGGAGTTCACCAGATCTAAGCCAAGGAAACAACTTGCACACAGAAGAGGAGGCAAGAAAAGCAGGCATACTGGGTGGCCACGGAGAAGGGCGTGGGCTTTGGCAGGTGCTCTCAGCCCCAGAGCCCCACCTCAAGGCTGGAGACATTGAGGCTGGTGGCCCTGACCCTCATCTGTCACCCACAGACACCACATCCCCTCCCAGTGCCTCCCCGAGCTCCAGCAGCCCTGCCTCTCCTGCTGCCGCTGGCCACACCCGCCCTAGCTCCCTGCATGGCCTGGCCGCCAAGCTCGGGCCACCCCGCCCCAAGACCGGCCGCCGCAAGTCTACCAGCAGTATCCCGCCCTCCCCACTGGCCTGCCCACCTGTGCCTGTGCCCCCACCCCGCTCACCCTCTCCCCTCCCCGGGCACCCACCCGCACCCGCCCGGTCTCCGCGGTTGCGCCGGGGCCAGTCAGCTGACAAGTTAGGTTCGGGTGAACGGCTGGATGGGGAGCTGGGGCGCCGCGGCCGCGGGCCAGACTCAGAGCTGGTGGTCATGCGGCGGCTACACCTGTCCGAGCGCCGAGACTCCTTCAAGAAGCAGGAGGCGGTGCAGGAGGTGAGCTTTGATGAGCCGCCCGAAGAGGCCATGGGGCCGTTCACCTCCGTACCACAGATTGCCGTGGAGGGTGCAGAGGCTGTGCTGGGAGCCCTTGGACCTGCCGGGAAGGACTGATCCCTCCCACCTGGCCTCTCCCTGGCCTAGAAGTTGGGCTTTTTTTGTGCAATGTTTTTTCCATAAGGTGACTTCTGGATGGAGACTGAGCCACCAGACTATGACACCTGGAAGGCGAGAAGCCATCTCGGTCCTTACTGGAAGGCGGAGACAGCACCTCCCTTGTGTTCTGGTGCAGATCAGGGGCCGTAGGGGCAGGAACGGGGAACAAGGGTGGCATTGTAAATAGCAGCAAATCCCTGCGACTAATTTATTACTTTTTATAAGCGATAGGTAGACTGAGTCGCCATATGAAGGCGGCTGCCTGGGTCCTGCCCCCTGCACCTGGGAAACCCATTTGCAGACGCTGCCCCACTGGGCTGAGAAGGAAGCACTTTGGACAAGTCATGTATGTTCGTGTTTTCTAGGTTTTCTGTATTTTTTAGTTTTTTTGTGTTACTTGATCCCATCTTGGCCCAAGACCCACTGATTTGAGGGGATACGGGCAGGCTTACCTGTCCGGGCCCAGTTTGGATATGACCTGGAGGGTCTACAAATGATTCCCCTCTACCACAAAACAAGCAATCTTGATGATGGACTGGATTCTGAAAGCTACTTCTCACTATCATAGCCTCCATCCCTAGGCCAGTCTTGCTAGAGTTTGCTTCTAGTCCTGAAGGCTTCCGCCTGGAGGAAGGGATGTAGGAACTGGGACTTTGATGGATGAGTAGGAGTTCACCAGATCTAGGCAGAGGGGTCACCGATCCCAGAGGGTGACACTGATGCCCTGGGAGGGAGACTCAGGACTCCAAGGGTACTGCCAGGGCAGGAGAATATCTGCCCTGCACAAGATTTCATGTGCTTGATGCCCACCAGGGTGAGCTCTTGACCATGATGTGTCTGAAACACCCCATGGCAGGGGGTGTCCCTCAATGTGTCACAGCCTTCCTAGAATGAAATTCAAGTGAGAAAACCCAACTGGGGGGCAATGGGGCCCAAGTTTGAATCTTGGCTTCCCTGTGTGGCTCTGGGAAAATGGCTTTCCCGCTCTGTGCCTCAGTTTCCTTGTGTTTACAAAACTAATCCCAATGACTATTTATTAAGCATCTACTCTATGCCAAACGCTTTTACTCGTGGCTTCTCCCTCAGCCAGCCTTGAGAAGGCTGCAGGTGGTGTCATCATCCCCATTTTACAGACAAGTAACTGAGGCCTGGTGAGGGGTGGAGACTTGTCTCACAGTCACCTGGTAAAAATCATGCAGCCAGGCCTGAGTCATCTCCAGCTCTCTTCCCTAGGATGCTATGACCCCCTGGGCATGTCAGACCGAACCTCCATTTCCAGTTTGGAGGTGCCTGGCAAGATCACTGTGTCCCACATGGTGAGGGCACTTTCCAGGCACTGCAGCCCACTCTGCATCCCTCCCAGAGACCCCCGCCCAGCACTGGCTGGTGTTGGAGCTAGACCAAGGCTGTGCATGACTTGCTCCCTGTTTCCATCCTGGAGCTGACAGTGAATAAAAGCCCACATTTACAAAGAGGAAGTCCAATGTCTGGATTTGTGCGGGGCAAAGAAAGGGGTGAGGGAAGAGTGCGGTGGGGACAGGGTGAAAACTGGCTTCATTTAAAGGGGTTTTGTAGGCTGCATAGGAGTTCAATGAGGTTTCTCCCTGAGGCCTTCTCGGGTCCCTGGCCTCCTACTGCCCTCTTCCTGAGTACCCATCACAGGCTCTGCCCTTAAAATCATCCAGACATCGATCTGGGGCCCTGCGCTGTGTTAATAAAATAAATAAACCATCTTTGTGTCCTTTCTATATAGGTTTTTGCTTGGACTGTGCCCCATAACCGGCCCCGCCCCAATCCCCCAGCCCAGCCCAGCCCAGCGCAGCTCCAGTGCTTTGGGTTACTTCTGAGCTCTAGGGATAGTACCAGAAACCTTTGGCCACTCCCCCGCTTCCGAGTGTCCTCGGGTATTTCCGGAAACAATCGTCCGCATCTGGGTCCTTGTTGGGCGTGTTCTCCTGCAGTTCGTTCAGCTGTTTCCGGACGCTCTAGGCTGCCATGGAAACGCTTTCAATCCCGGCCTATTCCGCTTTCCTGAAAAGCTCAGCTTTCTGTAGCGAGTTCCTTTCCCACCCCAACGTCTCCTCTTCCCTGAGCTCGGGGCCTCACTTGCCCTCTGGAGTCATCCATTCTTGGCAATTTCTGGAAGCTGATGGTCAGCCTCTGGGTCTAAATTTCCAGGGCCTCTATCTGAGTCCAAGCACACTCGGTTCTTTCCAAAACTCTCCGCAGTCCGGAGGCTCAGCCCCTGTTCCATCAGTCCAGCTGGAAGGCGCTCGGCGACTTCCGGAATCGCTCGGGCATCTCAAAGCCCCGCTGAGCCCAGGTAAAGGCTTAGCTGACCCGATTGCGCTCGGCTGTTTCCGGAAATGATCGACGATCTCGTGGCATCCTCTACCCGCCAGTCCCGCGGGAGTATGTTCGGCTCTTTCCGCAAATACTCGGCTGTCCCGAGGCTCCGCCTCCGCCTCGCTGCGCCCGCCCGGCCCGAATGCGCTCGGCCATTTCCGCCGGGGGCGGGCCCGGGTGTTCGGAACCGCGGCGGTGGTGGCGGAGGCGGGGATCCCGCGGCTGCGGCGACGGCGGCCGCGGTGGAGCCACGGGACGGGCTCAGCTCGGTGTGACGGCGGCCTCGGCGGCGGTGGCGGCCGCGACCAGGTAAGTCCAGGCCGGCCGGTGTGGCGGGCTGGGCTGGCGTGCGCTCAAATGCGGGGCTCTTAAGCAGAATGTGGGGCCGCGGTGGAAGTCAGAACGCGAGCGCCGAGCTGCATCGCGCCCCGCGGGAACTGGGGGCCTCAGGGAACGGGAGGGAGGCCTCGGGCTCGACCTGGCAGCGATGCTGCCTGCCCGGGACTGTGGGAGAGGAATGGGGTGCCCCCAGGCCGAGATAAGAGGCTGGGGCTGCGGTCCCGAATGGAAAGAGGCCCTGCCTGGAGTGGGGCGTCGAGCAGTAATGAGGGGCACCCAGGCATTGTGTGGGACATAGTGGGATGCAGGAGGGTCGGGGGTCGACTCCACTTCCGTTCCCCGGGCTAAGCTGCTGGGTCCACGCAGGCCCGAATGCGCGTCTGAATACGCATGAGCGCGCGCGGGCCCTGCGTCCAGCCGCCGAGCCCCAGGCCAGGCCTGACCCCTCCACCCCGCCTCTTGGATTCGGGGAGCGCTGGCTCCCGGGCGCACACACCGGGGCGTGTGCAAACCTGTGCATGCTGGAGCGCGGAGGCGGGCAGGCAAGCGGATCCAGGCGGTTTCCTGGATGGCCCCTTGCTGGGCCTCAGTTTCCCCACCTGTAGAATGGGAGTAAGGGGGCCAGAAGCGGGTAAGTTTGGGCGCCCCGGAGTGTGGAGCCTCTGCTCCCTGCTCCGACACCCTCTGGGGCTCTCGTGGTCGGGGGGATAAAGCCCCGACCCTCTGTCTGGTACTCGAGGACAAGCGTGGTCGGACACTCTGGTACTCGAGGACAAGCGTGGTCGCTGCTCGGTGGCTTTCATAGAGCCACCCCGAACTCTTGGCAAGCAACTTCCCGCTGTCAAGCCCTAGCACGTACTACCCTCTACCCAGTGCTGTCTCCTGTCCTCTGTGAAGACCCGCCCTCTAGAAAAGAACGCCTTCCCCCACTGCCCAGTCTCAGGAGAACTGAACCTGCAGGGTTGAGATGGGGAATGCTATCTGTGGTGGGCTGTTTCCCCAAGACTTGGGGCTCCTGGGGCTTGAGCATCGCCCTGCATCCAGCAGCCTCCTCCCTTGGCAGCTGTGATGCCCATTCACACTCTCCTGGCTCCATGTCTGCCTTGGGGCCAAGGTCCCCTTCGTCTCCCATGACCCCCCTCGTGTTTTGAGATCCTACTCCAGGCCCCTCATTTAGCCAAGCCCGGATACCGTCCCCCCACTTCATTTCTCCCCTGCAGAGACCTTGAACTCACTTCTTATTCCTTTGCCTGTGCTGGGGCCTCTGCCTAGACCTGCTTTCCTACCTCTTTGCTTCCTTACTGCCTCCTTCTGTGCTTAGCTGGCGGGCCCCTCCTTGGGGCTCCCACAGTACCCTGAGCATTCCCCATCACACTCCACCCACTGTGGGTACAACCATCTAGCCATGTGGCTGCTGCCTCCTGCAGTCTGTTCTGGGCCTTGAGGTTGGGTGGATCTCGGTTTATGAGTCCTGGCTTCCTGGCCCACTGAGTGGTCCAACAAAGACCTCCCTGCTCTGAGCCTCAGTTTCTCCATCTCTAATGAAAGGGCAATGAAGAGCTTGTTTACTGAGCATGCATTATGCCTGGGGCAGGTTCTTGGAAGCTCTGCTCCCAGTGACCCCAAGGGAGGGCTGTTGTTACACCCATTTTACAGCTGGGGAAACAAGCCTGGAAAGGGGCTGGGACTGGCCCAAGGTTACCTAGTGAGTCAGGGGATTCCGACCCCATGTATGGGCCCATCTCTGGTGGGGGTGGGAGGAGCCCAACCTGGCTGATGCCACCCTGCCCATCTCCCCTTAGGTCGGCGTCCTGGCCAAGCATGGTGACAGCCTGTGCCCTCGGCCCCCTCGTCTGGCGCAGCCGGAAGAGCCGCCAGCCTCGGGCGCCGATGGCCCCCCATGTGAGGGAGTGAGCAGCCTGGCCCTGCCCTACGGATTGAGGGGGGACGCAGCGGCTGAGTGACCTGAGACCACGCTGCCGACCCCCTCCCACCAGTTGACGAATGGTGGACCGAGCAATGAGTGACCCATGTCAGGGTCATGGAATAATGGTGGAAAGCAAGGTGTGAGTGACCCCCGTGGTCACCTGTAACTTCTCAGTAGAAATAGTGGTCTCAGTGCCCCAGGCCGACTCAGCGGACCCTCCCGGCCCTTGCCCCAGCTAATGGGGCCACTGGGGCCCCGAGCAGCAGCTTGACCGTCCAGACCCCACCCTGCCCAGCCATGGCCGGTGCTGAGGGCTTCCAGTACCGTGCACTGTACCCATTCCGCCGGGAGCGGCCAGAGGACCTGGAGCTGCTGCCGGGCGACGTGCTGGTGGTGAGCCGGGCAGCCCTGCAGGTGCTGGGCGTGGCTGAGGGCAACGAGCGCTGCCCACAGAGCGTGGGCTGGATGCCTGGCCTCAATGAGCGCACGCGGCAACGAGGCGACTTCCCCGGCACCTACGTCGAGTTCCTGGGTCCTGTAGCCCTGGCCCGGCCTGGCCCTCGTCCACGTGGCCCCCGCCCACTGCCCGCCAGGCCCCGGGATGGGCCCCCTGAGCCAGGTGAGCAGCAGGCAGGGGCCCTGGCAGGGACGGGGTCCCCTCAGATCGTCAGTTTCCTCTTCTTTCTAGTGAGGCAATGGCACGTCTTCCAGGGGAGGAGGAACAAGCCCATTTGGTCAGTCGACAAGCGTTGACTGCACTGCTGTCAAGGGCTGGGCTCAATTCATGGCACTGGGAACACAGTGGTGGACATAGGCCTGGCCCTGCCCTTGTGGGGCTCCTGGTTCAAGAAGTGACAAGAATGTGATTAGGTAATGAAACATGCTGTGAGGAAGGAGCCTCACACGGGGAGAGCTGGGGGTGAAGGGCTGCAGGCAGCAAGCACGGCAAAGGCAGAGGCCGTGAGGTAGGAATGTAATGGCAGGTTTGGGGAACAGCCAGTGTAGTCGACTGGGAAGGGAAGGGCAACAGCTATGCCTCAGGGACTCTGTGGGATTGATTTTGATGACAATGGAGAGTGTTCAGTAGGATTCAGAGGTTCAGTTTAGCTTCATCCCTCAGTTTGCAGATAGGGCCCCTTGAGAAACCCCCTTTGTTATCTGGTTTCCAAAATGAAGGGAGCCACGAAGCCAAAAGAGGATGGGATGATCCCTTGAGGCCATGCAGCACACTGGGGTATGAGGACCTCACATCCCTCCCCAAAGAGCCTTGGCCATCTACACTTCCGAGGAATGTGCTAGGAGTGATGAATTGAGGACACTGAGGGTGTGTGGAAATTGCTGTATGCTGGGCAGAGTGCATGGGTTCCAGCCAGGGAAACTGAGGCTCAGCTTTTGGGGAGGAGGCTAAGTGCCAAGTGCCTGGTAGTCTGTACCAACCTACACAGCAACCCAGGGAGGCCCCGCGCACAGATGGGGAGACCGAGGGGCAAAGGGGTCAAACCTCTCACTCAAGGTCCATCCCCCAGTGAAGGCCAAGGCCCTGGGAAGTGCCATGGTCCCGACCTTTGGCCTGCCTGGTTTTGCACAAGAGGGACACTGGTGCCCCAAGAGGGTCACTCCAGGGCGCCACAGCATGGGGCCGGATGGGAGGCACCCAGGCTAGGGTTTGCAGCATCTGGTGCCTCCAGGGCCGGGGCCTACGTCCCGCCTCAGCCTGGAGGAGCAGGAGGCGGCCCCATCCGGGCTCCCAGCCAAAATCTGCCTCTCCCCCCTGGTAACAGCCGCCTCCCTCCTCTGCCTGGCCTCGGTCCAGCCTCTACACACATGCCCACTCCTGGAGGCTGCCCGGCCCCGCCCTCTAAATCTTCCAGGGCTGTGTGACAGCGACTGGGGCCAGCCCTCCCCGGGCCTCAGTTTCCTCGTCTGGCAACTAGAAGGATTGGTCCTTTGCACGTTCAGGCCCTGCCCCTCTGGAGTCCTAGGACCACCCAGCAACATGCTGTGGCTGCCTGGGTTTCTTCCTTTCAACCCCACACCGGGTGCCAAACGTCGGTGTCACCTGGGCGCCCGTTGCTCCCTCTCTCAGCCTTGGTTCCCGATCCATAAAGTGGGGGTGACACGTATTCTGAGGAGACTTCCCTCCCCATTTTGCAAGCTCGTCACAGGCAGATTTCAGAACTGTGCCTTCCTCCGCCCCATCACCCACCTCTTTTCCCCTTGCTCTCTCTCTCTCCGTTTTTTTTTTTTTTTCTTTAGTGTTTTTGACTTAGCTGGGCCTTTCTCCAGCTTGAGGCACCACCTGGCCCATCACTCAGGGAGGCCCCGCAGGCCTGGGCTTGCCCCTGCTGTATGCCAGGGCGTCCCTGCCGAGGCCCGGAGCCGCACCAAATGGTGGCCGTGCAGGCAGAGCGCGCCTGCACACAAAGGGCCCAGTGGAGCGAGGAACGCAGGGCCAGGAAGGCCCCTGGTGCCCGCTGGGGGGGGTGGGGGGGGGCATACTTTTTTTTTTTTTTTTTTAAACAAAACAACTTAGAGAATGGAGGAAGGTCCTTGGAATGAGGTGTTCTGACCCGCAGAGGGATTTTTGTCCTTTTATTCTTTTCAGCCACTTTGTTGTTCCCGCTAAGGAGGGAGAGAGGACACGTAAGCCAGTTTCTTACTTGAGGACACCGAGGCGCAGAGGGGGTGGGTCCCGTGCCCCAGGTGGCACCGCAAGCCATGGTAGCGCCCTGAACCTGCTCTCATGAACTCCCACAAGCTCGGGGGCCTCAAGCAAGTTTACTTCCCCGCTGTTCTGGAGGCCCGAAGTCCAAAATCGGGGGCCGCGCTCCCTCTGGAGGTTCTAGGAGTGGATGGTTCTTGGCTTCTTCCAGCTTCTAGTACCTCCAGGTGTTCCTCGGTTTGTGGCCGCATCACCCCAATCTCTGCCTCTGTCCTCACATGGCCTTCTCGTCTATAAAGACACCAGTCATTGGCTTGAGAGCCCTAAATCTAAGATCTTGTCTCAGAATTCTTTAATTATATCTACATAGTAAGGTCACAGTCACAGGTATCAGAGATTAAGATGTGGACATATCATTTTGAGGGACACTAATCAACCCACTATACCTGGTCTCTGAAGTTGTGTAAACTGATATTTTAACCCAGAAAATCGTTTACCAGCAACTCAGCTCTCCCAGCCCCTCCAGCCAGGTTTTGGCTTCCCTAGGATGGTGGTACAGATGCCAGGCACTTGCCTAGACCAGACCCTACCTGGAGCTCCCCAAGCTGAGGGCCAGTAGGCAAAGAAAGGGACTGGGGTCCTTCCAGGGACCCCACCAACATGCTGTCCCGTTCTGCCAGGCCTCACACTCCCCGACCTGCCAGAGCAGTTCTCCCCACCTGATGTGGCTCCCCCCATCCTGGTGAAGCTGGTGGAGGCCATTGAGCGGACAGGTGAGCCTCAGCCCACCTAAAACCCCTGTATGCTGCTTGCTTACCTCTGCTGATGGGCAACTCATCCCCTCATGGGGCTGCCAGACTCAACTGGGCATGGAAAGAAGCTGAGCTTGGATGCTCTGGGCCTCCGTGTTGAGTTGTGGCAGTAGTGACTCCTAGGGTGTGGATGGGAATGTGGTCACCAGACCTGCCATTGCATGTACTGTGCCCTCTGGCACTGTCTCTCCCTTCCCTCTCCCCCCCACCCCCAATTATCTCTGGGAGGATGAGTAGCCATCCCAGGCCCCACAAGGGATCCAGGAAGCATTTGAGAGCTGGGCTTGCCACCTGGGGTAGAGCTGATCCACCCCTTCCCCTTTCTCCCCAGGGCTAGACAGCGAATCCCTCTACAGGCCTGAGCTGCCAGCCCCGCGCACAGGTGAGGGGAAGCTTCGATGGACAGGGGTGGGGGGACAGCTGGCCCGGACATCACGGCCAACATGTTCCCCTGCACCTGCAGACTGGTCCCTGAGCGACGTGGAGCAGTGGGATGCCGCAGCCCTGACAGACGGCGTCAAGGGCTTCCTGCTGGCGCTGCCCGCACCCCTCGTGACGCCCGAGGCCGCGGCCGAGGCGCGCCGGGCCCTGCGGGGTGAGCCTGGCGGGAAGCTCGGGTGGGGACGGGGCCGGGCGGGCGCCGGCCCCGGCTCACCCTGCCCTGGCCGTCTGTCCGCAGAGGCCGCGGGGCCGGTGGGGCCGGCGCTGGAGCCCCCGACGCTGCCACTGCACCGCGCGCTCACGCTGCGCTTCTTGCTCCAGCACCTGGGCCGGCTGGCCCGGCGCGCCCCCGCTCCGGGTCCCGCCGTGCGAGCCCTGGGCGCCACCTTCGGGCCGCTGCTGCTGCTGCGCGCGCCGCCTCCCTCGCCGCCGCCAGGGGGCGCGCCCGACGGGTGAGCGGCCGGAGGGGGCGGGGCCCCGGCCTGAGGAGCAAGGGGGCGGGGCTGAGCCGGAGCTGAAAGGGGTGGGGCTTTAAATGGAGGAAGGGCCCGGAGTCTTGGCTCAGGCAGGAGTCCAGACCGAGTTAAAGGAGTGTGAACAGGGCCCTGGGGCTAAGAGACCAGAGCTGTTGTAAGAAGGGATAGCAATGGTGGGATCTGGGCTCCAGGGAGACCCCAACAGGCCTGAGGCGGAGTGATGGGACCTAGACCAGACAGAAGGCACGTCGGTGGTACTTGTACCTTCACTTCTGCTCCCCCGGCGCCCCCCCCCCCCCCGCCCCGTACCCCAGGTGCCGGATTCCTATGCATTCGTTGTACGAACATTTATTGAGTGCTTGCTGCATGTACATAAACAGGAGTTGGCCCCCCACACCTGCCTGCCATTTGCCCTTCTTCCCTACACATGCTTTCCCGTACATCTGCCCCAGGCGTGCAAACCCAGTGCAGGACCCGGGGCACGTCAGGCCCTACCCACTGCACTCCCCTCCCCCCCAGGACTGAGTCCAGCCCTGACTTCCCGGTGCTGCTGGTGGAGAAGTTGCTTCAGGAACATCTGGAGGAGCAGGAGGTCGCACCCCCAGGTGACCCCCCCTCCCCACATGATCTCTTATTGTTGGGAGCCATGAGTGCTGACTCGGGGCCCTGCCGGTATCCACAAGCTCTGTTGCAGTAGGAGCCAACCACAGTATACACTTGGTACTCAATATGCATTTGTTTTCCTGTCCCCCAGCTCTGCCGCCTAAACCCCCCAAGGCAAAGCCTGCCCCTGCAGGCCTGGCCAATGGGGGGAATCCACCCTCCCTGCAGGACGCTGAGTGGTACTGGGGTGACATTTCCAGGTAGGGTTGTGGAAGGGGGCCATGTGGCGGGCAGGGCCTGAAGGGCAGGGTCTCTGGGCGGGTGCCCAATCCTGGGTGTCCCCGCAGGGAGGAGGTGAACGAGAAGCTCCGGGACACGCCTGATGGCACCTTTCTGGTCCGAGATGCATCTAGCAAGATCCAGGGGGAGTACACACTGACCCTCAGGTGGGGGCCTGTCCCTTCAGGGGTGACTGGGTGTGAGAGCTGGGAGGGAGGCCACCAGGTTAGAAGGACCGGGGGTTGCGTGGGGAGTGGGACATGTGCAGTGTCAGCCAGGATGGCTGGGGGTCCCCCTGGCTGCTGACCCCCCTCTCACCCGCCCCCAGGAAAGGCGGGAACAACAAGCTGATTAAAGTCTTCCACCGCGACGGGCACTATGGCTTCTCAGAGCCACTCACCTTCTGCTCCGTTGTGGACCTCATCACCCACTACCGCCATGAGTCACTGGCCCAGTACAATGCCAAGCTGGACACCCGGCTCCTCTACCCCGTGTCCAAGTACCAGCAGGTCTGTGGCCGGCGTGGCAGCCAGGGAGGGCGGCGCCAGCCTCGGGCGTAAGTGTCCCGGGCAGCTTCTCTGATCATACCGGCTGTCCCCAGGACCAGATCGTCAAGGAGGACAGCGTGGAGGCGGTGGGTGCCCAGCTCAAAGTCTACCACCAGCAGTACCAGGACAAGAGCCGCGAGTATGACCAGCTCTATGAGGAGTACACCCGCACCTCCCAGGTACCACAGGCACGGAGGGGCAGTGGTGAGGCCCTGGGGGCAGACGTCTGCTTCCAGGTCACAGAGCAGCCATGTAGTGCCCAGGGCTGCCCTAAAAACAGAAACCGATGTTTTCAAAAAAACAAAAAAGAACTGATGAGAAAGCACCAGCCAGCTCCCCCTCCCCTTGGAGCAGCCGAGTCAGGACCTACGTTACGTAGGTGTCTCCCTGGGCTTCACTTTCCCCATCTGGAACTGTAATCTGGGGCTGTGGGTCTGTGTCTGCCCTTCAACCTGGTTGTTATTCAAAGTGCTAGCTGATAACCTGATGAGAGTTGACAGAGATAGAGAGTCAGGAAGTCATGGGAAAGGGCAGCGTCTTTTCAAACAGGGACGGGGAGGATGGTTTCATCACACAAGGGCTCTGTTAATAAATTGCTTTCTTAAGTTGGGATGTAGCTCTTTTAGACCAAACATCCCATCCCAGGCAGAGACTATCTCCGTCTCCCCTGTTATCCCCTAGAAATTTCTTTCTTGTCCACTTTTTTACCTGATGGATCCACTGAGGCTCTGAGTGGACAAGACAGCTGTCTGGGATTGGTTATGAACATCAGGATCTTGGAAGTGGCGTCGGGCCCGAGTCTCGGTTTCCCCGTTAATAGTTCTGACTTTGTAGGAGCCTGTTGGCAGGTTCTACGAGATGATGTGTAGAAAGTACTCCACGAAGCGTCTACCCTGAGAGGGAGCCCATGAACTGTATGTCGCAACTAGATTTGTCTTTAATTCTCAGCAGTGCTAACAGATCTGGGTGTTGGTAAGATACCCAAAAGAGGATCTAAAGGAAGAGTGGGTTTGGGAAGTGGGGTTCTGAAGGCTGAATAGCAGTTCGTTCGGTATAGTTGGAGCCAGAAGAATGATGCACCTGATAGAGGGAACAGCTCGAGCAAAGTCTTCATATCAGAGTTGGGACCTGCCTTCACCCCTCATGAGGGACCTGCAAGGAGTCTCGGCAGAAACTAAGATTCACCCCCTTCCGCAGGAACTGCAGATGAAGCGCACGGCAATTGAGGCCTTCAATGAGACCATCAAGATCTTTGAAGAGCAGGGCCAGACGCAAGAGAAGTGTAGCAAGGAATACCTGGAGCGCTTCCGACGTGAGGGTAATGAGAAAGAGATGCAGAGGTGAGTCGGCTCCTCTGCCCTGCTCTACCCCACCCTGCTCTGGCACAGCACAAGTGGGGAAAGAAAGGAAACATGGGGCATCCTGAGTTCCAGGAAAAGGGGGGGTCATTTGAAATGGGCATTGAAGGATGAGTGGGAGTTCACTAAAAAGCAATTCGGGAAATCCGCATGCACAAAGGCTTAGAGGCTGGGAGCCATCCGAGGCCTCAGAGCCGCTCCTCCCACAGGATCCTGCTGAACTCAGAGCGGCTCAAGTCTCGCATCGCTGAAATCCATGAGAGCCGCACAAAGCTGGAGCAGGAGCTGCGGGCACAGGCCTCAGACAACCGGGAGATCGACAAGCGCATGAACAGCCTCAAGCCAGATCTCATGCAGCTGCGCAAGATCCGAGACCAGTACCTCGTGTGAGTGCCTGGCCCCGTGCTCACCTGCAGGCCCCTCGGTTCGGGGACAGCTGGTGAGGCGGTCTCTGCTGGTGTCTCGCTTGTGTTTTCACCACCAGGTGGCCCCACCTTGCCCCTGAGACCCCTCACCTGTCCACGAGCCCCCTCCCTCTCAGCCAGGCCCCTCCTGGCCCCCTCGGCAGGGCTCCCTGGGAGTTGGCCTCAGCCTCCTAGTTGTCTATGAAATGGGAGCACTGGTCCCATGGGGCTGGGTCATTCGGAGCCTCCCACAGGATCCACTCCGTGAGTGCCAACTGGAGGACTCCGCACGGGCTTCATCGAGAAGCTCCCTCCCACCCCTGCCTTACGTGCTTACATGCTCCTGCTGTGTGCCGGCCACTGTGCTGAGTCCCCTTTACACATGAGCTCAGTCTGTCTTCTCAGCGTTCTTCGTAAAGTTGCCCCTTAACAGCTGAGGGAAACTGAGGTACGAAACCGCTGCGCTGTGTGAAGGCACACTGCCGTGCAGCCCTCAGGCCTCAACCTCCGGTAGTGATAAGACCTTGCTGGAATGGCGCATTCTGGGGGTTCAGTAAGAGTTCACAGACACGTAAGAATAAGTAGGGGGCGCCCTGGAAGATCCCCAGGTTCAAGCTTTCCTTGAGCAAGCCCAGGCTGACCCCTTGTGGCAGCTGGTGTCATTGCGCCGAGAACAGGCCCTAGGAGGTACCACCCCCCCCCCCCCCCCCCCCCCCCCCGCCCTTGTCTCTAGCCACGCTGCGCTAGCCCACCCGATGCAGGCCGGCCTGTGCTACAGCTTCGGCTCCCCTACCAGCAGAGTGGACCGAGCCCACCTTTCCTCTTCCTGCAGGTGGCTTACCCAGAAAGGCGCCCGGCAGAAGAAGATCAACGAGTGGCTGGGGATCAAAAATGAGACTGAGGAGTAAGGGAACACCTACCTGATGGGGGCCAGGGAAGGCTGCCCAGAGGAGGGGCCATTTTCAGTGGGTTTTGCAGAATGAGTAGGAGTTCCCCAGGGAGGGGAAACTTATCCAGGGGGCAGGAGAGCCTCAGAGGCTTGGGGGTGAATGACTAGGACCCCTCCCTGCTTCGCCCACAGCCAGTACGCGCTGATGGAGGATGAGGATGACCTCCCCCACCATGAGGAACGCACGTGGTATGTGGGCAAGATCAACCGAACACAGGCTGAGGAAATGCTGAGTGGCAAGCGGGATGGTACCTTCCTCATCCGGGAGAGCAGCCAGCGGGGCTGCTACGCCTGCTCTGTGGTGTGAGTGCCTGGTGGGGGCGCCAAGAGTGAGCGGAGGGCTGGGGACCTGCACTTTCCTTCTGACTGCTCTCCTGGAGCACCTACCATGTCCTAGACTTTGGGAAAAACGGCCAGGAAGGAGCCCCCCCCCCCCCAATGCCCGTCACAGGCAGAAGGGATTGTTGGGGGCCAGGGAGGAAGCTAGGCCGGCGTTCCGGCAGGAGGTGGTGGCATCTGGACCAGGTTGGGGTCCCGGAAATGGGGCAATGCGAGTCCTGGGCGGAGGTCACCTGAGGGGGAAGAGCAGGAGCCGGGAGAACCGCGCGGAAGCCCCCCTGACTGCCGGCCCCTCTGCGCGCGCCTGCAGGGTGGACGGCGACACGAAGCACTGCGTCATCTACCGCACGGCCACGGGCTTCGGCTTCGCGGAGCCCTACAACCTGTACGGGTCGCTGAAGGAGCTCGTGCTGCATTACCAGCACGCCTCGCTCGTGCAGCACAACGACGCGCTCACGGTCACGCTCGCCCACCCAGTGCGCGCCCCCGGCCCCGGCCCCCCGCCCGCTGCGCGTTGACCTCCGAGCGCCGGGACCGCACGGAGCCGAGGCACTGCTGGGCCTGGAGGCTGGGGCGGCAGCCCCACCCGAGGGCTCGGTCTTTTGGGTTTTCTGTCTCTCTTCTTGATGAGTCTCTTCCTGTCTCTCTCTCTTTCTCTCCATTTCTCTTTCTCTCCATTTCTCTTTCCGAGCCTCTCTCTCCGTCTTTCCCTGTCAATCTCTTTCCCTCCCTGTCGGTCTGTCCTTCTCTCTGGCCCTCCGTGTCTCTGGGTTGGGGGTCCTGCCTCCCCGGCCCCATACGCCCCTCTCCCGTGGTCACTGCCCTCTGGCCACCCCGAACCCTGTGCCCTGCCCCCCAGAGGCCCCCCCAGGGTCCCCGAAGACCCACCTGGCTGCACCTGCCATGTTTACAGAGGCCCCTGGGCTGTGCGGCCCGAGCCTGGGTGCCCCAATTTTTAAGCCATAGACCTGGGGTCACGGCAGGAAGGAACTTTACTTGGCCACTTCCAAGAACCACTTTGGCCAGGACATTCTGGGCTGGGCGGGACCCGCCCCACAGACCCCAACTTCCCCTCTAAACCCTGAAGTGAAACCACCACTTGGTTGTCCCCACATAGGGGCCACTGCCAAGAAGTACCCCCCAAAAAAGAAAAGAATTAAAAATAAACAGCCGAGCCGGCCCCACCCGGCAGCAGGCCTCCCAGAAATAGAGGCTGCCCCCGCTGCTGGGGCGGCGAGACGCACCACTGCCCACGGCACTTCTACTCCACGTAGAGTCAAGGCTTCTCCTCGATCATGTTGGGTTCTGATTTTATTTTTTCTTGACTGTAAAGCCCTTTTTTCTCTCCTCTTTTGGGATGAGAGCCCTGGTTTTCTACACTCCCCGCGGACCCCCCCTCCTGCCTGCCCAGCTAGGCTGGCGGCAGGTTTTGTATGGTACGTTGATACTGATACGGATATAAAACATGGAACATGTGGATGCTTTTTTTTTTTTTTTTTTTTGAGATTTTATTTATGTGACAGAGCACGCCAGCGAGAGAGGGAACACAAGCAGGGGGAGTGGGAGAGGGAGAAGCAGGCTTCCCACTGAGCAGGGAGCCCAGTGCAGGGCTCGATCCCAGGACTCTGGGACCACAACACAAGCCAAAGGCAGACGCCTAATGACTGAGCCCCCCAGGCACCCCATGTGGATGCTTCTGTCGTTGGTGATGGGGCTTCTCCACGGCCACTGTGTGCTGGGGACCCCAGCATTCACAGGGTCACACAGATCTGGCCCATGGGTTTCTAATTCCAGGTAGCCAAGGAAGGCCAACAACCCGCCCCCCCACCCCCCCAAGGTTAGCTGCTTGTGACCAGAGAAGCTGAGATACTTGTCCAAGGTCACAGGACAGAGAGGCTCAAACCCTGAGCTCTTCCCTACAGCATGGCCTGCTCAAGACCCCCCATACTCCTGCCCAGCTTCTCACCAGTGCCTAGGCTGGCCCCCACCTGGCCCCTCAGGCTTGAGTCCCAGCACCCAGCCACCAGCCAGGCCCTTGGGAAAGTCACCCTCTCCTCTGATGTGCGGCTTCATCATTGCCCGGTGGGGTCAATAGCATGACCCCACCCATGCTGCCCAGAGAGCCCCCACCCCCATGTCCTTAATGCCCTCGGTGCCAGCGCCTCCCTGCTGACTATCCTCTGACCCCTTCTCTCCACACCTGGCCCTGACATGCAGGCCCCCAGGTCCCGGGGGAACACTGACTTGGGGCCTCATGGTGTCTTTGACCTGGACCACTCATCACCCTCCCCTCCTCAGGGTCCCTGTTTCTCAGCCCTTCTCTCCTTAGAAGGAAGACTACGCCTTCTGCCCCCTCCCCTCCCCATACAGCACCTGTCAGGGCCCAGCTTGCCTGCAGCAGCCGGGGGTGAATGAAGAAAGCTGCTCTCTGATCCATTTCTCCTCCTCTGGGCTCAGAGGGACAGGAGCTGCCTCCCTAGGCCTCAGAGCTCACGGGCCTTCCCAAGTGCTGTCCCCGCTGTGTGCCCCATCAAGAGGTGCCGCATGAGTAACCCCAGCCCAGATGCTACCTCCCCTGCAGGCTTCACCCACCGCATGGGGGAACACAGGATAAAGGTCACTTTCTAGATCCCATGACCCCAGGCCCCTGAGCCTGAAGACAGAAGATAACAGTCCACGTGGCCTCACATGGCCTCCCCAGGTGTCTGCCTTCAACCGCCAGCCATGTATCCTTGGAAAGTCACCCCCCACCCCTGACCCTCAGATTCCTCTCACCAAGTAGGGTCAATAGTTGCTTCCCCCACCCCCAAGGGGAAGTCTTTTGAGGGTCGGACAATCAAATGAGTGAGGTTACCTTTATGAATTCATCCATTAGAGCTGGTGCTTAGTAACCACTGGAAAAATTGTAGCAATTTATTATTGCTTCTGTCCTGCCCAGCATAGGGCAAGCACACCCAACTCTGCGGAGTTGGGCTGCTTAGCCTTACAGGGGCTGCACAAAGGAAATGGGGTTTGCAAAGGGTTCAAAGGGACAGGGTGGTGGCGGGATCATTGAGCCATGTGGACCCAATCCGGGGCCTGCTGCTATAGAGAGCAGGCTGGGGCTTCCCCCAGACCGGAAGAAGACACAGGAGCTGGGGAACTGGGGACTTCGCTGTAATCTGGGCCAGGTGTGGGTGTTTCCTCCTGTGGGATCAGGTCCTGTGTCACGCGAGGTATTTGAGGCCCTGCAAAGTCTGAACATCTGGGTTATTCCCTCACCACCCTCCACGCCTTCAGGCGGGCTATTCTCTGCCTGCATTAGTGTCCTGTGTTGACACCTTTCCAGTGGTGCCCCCACCCCCACCCCGGCCTGGGGCAACTCTCCCACTGCCTCTGAGCCCTCCCTGTGGCTTTATTCCCCAAACTTCGCTCTTGCCCCATTTGACAGAAGGGATAGCTGAGGGTCTATGGCTTGAGGTGCCCAGAACGGTCCGGGGGCAAACCCGGGTCTAGGTGACTCCAGCAGGTTTGGGTCCCACTCCACCAACACCACCCCCATCCCCCCCCCTCCGCCAGCCTACCCCGTGTACACAGTATAGGCTTCGGGTAATGACTGCCCCAACCCGGGGTTCGCTCCTCCCGTGGGAGTTCCCTGCGGGCCTGGATGCCCCCCCCCCACAGCCTCGAGCTTTGGAGGGCGGAAAGAAGGAAGGCCAGCTTTCTTTTCACCCCCCACCTCAGACAGAAATGCAAGGACCAAGAGAAGTGAGGGGCCTTCCCCGCGCCGGCTTCTGCTTTCTGCCCCAGCTGTGGCGACGCCTGAGTCAGCCCCGCGCGACCACGCTTGGTGGGACTGGAGCGTCGGGGCTGGGGACCCCGAGAGAAGGAGGGGGCGCCGGGGGCAGGTCCGATGGGTTGAGGATGAGGCAGCGGGAGGGGGCCCGGGCTGCGCAATCCCTGCCCGCTTTCCGACAGGGGATCAGCCGCGTAAGAGAGGGCAGGGTAGCGAGGCGAGGTGCCCAGGCTAGGAACTGGGGGGCCTGGCTCACCCCGGCCGCCCCCAGAGCGGTCCGCGGGGCGGGCCCGTGGAGACCCTCCCGTCTCTCTCTGCCTCCCTGTGTCTCCCTGTCTTGGAAGCCGCCACTTCATCTCTGCTCGCGGCGCCCTGGCCCCAGGCTCACATGACCGGGCGGCTCTGCTGGCCCGGAGGGGTCGGGGCGGGGGAGGGGGAGGGCGGCCCCACGGCCTCGTGATTGCAGGCCCAGCACCTGGCGGGAGTCAGGACCGGGGCCAGGTTGGAAGGGGACCCACACAGGCCAGTAGACACCGAGAGACGCCCGCCCCAGCCCCCGGGGGCGTGGGCACCGGGAGGCGGGTCCGGCCTGGGGGCTGGGCCACCGCCGGGTTAAAGGCGGCTCCTTCCCGGGCCGCTGCTCCCGCCTCCGCACCCTTGCCCCGCCGCGATGGCCTCGTCGCCCCTCCTGCCTTTCTTGCTGCCGCTGCTGCTGCTGCTGCTGCTGCCGAAGGTCCCCGCGGCGGCGCGGGCGTCCCCGCTGGAAACACTCCCCGAGGGGGCGGCCGCCTGCAAGGTAGGGACGGCGACGCGGCCGGAGGGCCAGCGGGGACGGGCGTCCAGGCAGCGGGTGGTGCGGGACCAGCGACTCCTCCCCTCTCCCCAGATTTTGCCGGGAAAGACCGGGGTTCGGGGTGGCGGGGGTGGACGCTGCCCCGGTCGGGACCGAAAACCCCCGGCACTGTGGCCCCGCTCCGAGTCGTTTCACTTCCCCATCTCGCGTCTGACACTCTCAGCTGTCCCCCAGCCCATCCCCGCTTGCCCCGCCCGAGGGTGCACTGAGCTCCTACTGTGTACATTCCCTACTCTGTACGGGAATGGAGTTTCCTTTCGGAGTCCAGGGGAAGCCCAGATAACTCGGCCCGTGGCACCGACCCTCTAGGTGCTGCTTACTGGGCGCCTCTCGGCCAGGGAAGAGCTCGCGTGTTTCTGGAGTGGGGCAAGCAGATGCCCCGGAGTCTGAGCCACTTGCTCATGGCTGCACAGACGCTGGCTGCCTGCCGCCCGGCAGCTGAAACCGGAAGTCAGCACATATTAGGCGCCGCCTCAGCAGTAGGGCTTGGGAGGGGTTCACCTGTGCCCCTTGAGAGGAAGAATAAATAAGGGGTCAGCCCAGGTGTAGGGCCTTGCTCATTCAGGGCCACGGCTCTGGGGATGAAGTGGCAACACATGAGCATGCATTAGTCTCCTGTGGTATGCACCTCTGAGAAGACAGGATGGAGAGCGGTGACCAGAAATGTGCATGCGTTGAGTCCTTACTGCATCCATTTCCCCTGGGCAAGGGGTTTCACCTCCACTGAAGGAAAGCAAGAGCTGTTCATAAATTAAGTGCCTGCTGTTTGCAAGTCTTTGTCACATCCGTTTTGCAGAAAAACAGATTTAAGGGGGCGCCTGGGTAGCGCAGTGGTTGGGCGTCTGCCTTCGGCTCAGGTCGTGATCCCAGCATTCTGGGTTCGAGCCCCACATCAGGCTCCTCCACTAAGAGCCTGCTTCTTCCTCTCCCACTCCCCCTGCTTGTGTTGCCTCTCTCGCTGGCTGTCTCTCTCTGTCAAATAAATAAATAAAATCTTTAAAAAAAAAAAAACAGATTTAGGAAGATTTAGAGATGCAATAAAGCCTTAGAGTCAGGATTCCACCTGACACCATCTGAAAGGAGTGCAAGATGGAGCACCTACTGTTTGTAGCTGTAAGAGAACCAAGCAGGACTCTGATCCCTTCACTCCCCTTCCTCGCGCACAGGCTGGGGGCCTGTGCCTGCAGGTGCCCCCCAGGAAGTCACAAGCACCGCCTGTCAACGTAAGCCTCTACTACGAGGCGCTGTGCCCCGGCTGCCGGTCCTTCCTGGTCCGAGAACTCTTCCCGACCTGGCTGATGGTCCTGGAGATCCTCAATGTCACACTGGTGCCCTATGGAAATGCCCAGGTATGTTGGCACTGGGGAAACCAAGGCACTAGGCCAGGGAAGGGAGCACCTGGTGGGCCGGCCAACACTCACCTAGCTGCCTTGCAGGAACAAAATGTCAGCGGCAAGTGGGAGTTCACATGCCAGCACGGTGAGCAGGAATGCAAGCTGAACAAGGTGGAGGTGAGCAGCCCCCAGGGTCTCTGAGCAGTGGGGACACAGAAGCTGGGGCGACTGCCGTCGTAAGGAAGGTGAAAGCCAGGCTCAGAGGGGATTGGAAGCAGCTCCATCCTCCGCCTGCCCCCCTCGTTGATCACATCTTCACTCCCCGCTTCATTAGTGAACACCAGTGGTCACTCCCGGAGTGGTCTAGGGCTGCTCTGGGCTCGCTTCATGCCCTTGCCTGTCCACCCCCTCTCCCACAGGCCTGCCTGTGGGACCAGCTAGACAAGAGCTTGGCCTTCCTGACCATTGTCTGCATGGAGGAAATGGATGACATGGAGAAAAATCTGAAACCGGTGAGCAACATCCCTCGCTTGGCCCCGGGTAGGGAGACACTGGTCTTCCCTGTCCCCAGACAGACCCAGGTTTAGGTCCTGATCTGACCACCACTCTCTTGTGTAGCCCCAGGAAAATGGCCTTCCCTCTGGAAGCCTCAAATCTCCAAAGGAAGGGAACAAAGATCTTTGGGGGGCATGGGTAGATCAAGGAGGGCTTCCTGGAGGAGGTGCCTCTGAGCTGGGCTCAGATGAACATGATCCTCATCTGGGGTATGGGGATGACAGGACAGGCCCGCCTACTTCTCTGGAGGATTTTGAAAAACAACTCCCAATGGAGTGACTCACTGACACCAATAGTTTATTCATTCATCAAACATCTGGACCACCCAAAAGGCTCACCCCAGGACACCCCCAGCCCTGCAGAGTCATAGTGGGGCCAGAGGAGGGCAGAGGAGGAGAGACCACTCGAAAGATTCTGGGGAAGGAACTGGAAGGGTGTTCCTGGTGGAGGGAACAGCACATACGGAAGCTCCGAGGAAAATGAGACAATGTAAGGGGTCCAGGGCTGCGGATCTGGTCTTCTGAGAGGCAGGAGCAGCCTGAGCCCCTGCCTTGGAGGCCTCCACTCATGTAAGTGTTAAGCATGTGCTATTTATGCTGTGGACCCAAACTGCGGACTCCTGTTGCCAGGGAGGAACGAGCTTGGCCCTGCAGGGGCTGGAGGAGGGACCGTTGGGGAGATAACACGGAGGAAGCTGAGGCAATGCTCCTGCTCACCAGCAACCCTTGTGCACCCCCAGTGCCTGGAGATCTATGCCCCAGAGATGTCCCCGGACACCATCATGGAGTGCGCCATGGGGGACCGCGGCCTCCAGCTCTTGCACATCAATGCCCAGCTTACAGATGCCCTGCAGCCACCCCACGAGTATGTGCCCTGGGTCGTCGTCAATGGGGTAAGAGCTCTTACAGCCCTCGGTATGGCCACCAGGCCAGCACCAGGATGGTGGGATGTGCCCTCTGGTCTGGGAGGCAGGGGCCAGACTCGAGGCCGTGTGCAGCCCCTTCTGGGCCGGGCACGGGTTGGCGGTGGCAAGGGGGACTGTATGACTTCCTGTCTTGCTTCGTGCAGAAACCCCTGAAAGATCTGAGCCAGCTCCTAAGCCTCGTCTGCCACTTGTACCAGGTAAGCCGGAAGGGGAACGGAGGGATCCGCTGGGGGGCGGGGGTGGGCAGCGGCTCCTTTCAGGACCCCCAGCTCACGGCCCTCTCCGCCAGGGTGAGAAGCCAGATGTCTGCCAACCCATGGCCAGCTCCCACAGGGAAGTCTGCTTCAAGTGACCGCTGGTGCCCCGGGAGGGAGCTGCTCGAGGAAGAGCAAGAGCGCACCCGTCCCTGTTCTTCTTCTGATCCCTGATTCTCGGCAGCTGCTGCTCGTCATCCAGACAACTTTCACACCTTCCACGAAAGCCCAGACTCAGAATCCTGCCCCAGATCAAGCATCTCACCCCACTGAGAATGGTGCTACATTGAAACACGTTTAATAAACACTTCTGGATTTTGTGATTTCATTTGATAAGTTAGCAAATCCCCCTGGACTGACATGATGCTGGGACCCCTGAGAAGTCCCCTTTCTAGGAGAGGCAGAGCCAGACAGACACTCCTTGTCTGGTGGGGAGGAGAAATGGGCCAGAGGGAGGCACCAGGGCTGGAGGAGCCCAGAGAGGGAGTGAAGGCTCTGCTTAGGGAATAGGAGCATTGGGGCTGGGGTTTTGAAGGGTGACTAGGAGTTCATGAGGCAGAAGCCATATTCAGTAAATCAACAGACAACCTTATCTACTCCCTTTTGTGGACCCCACACTGGCAATAGGAGTTGAGCCAGAAGATGGAGCAGGGGGTCTTGTCTAGGGAGTTGCAAAGAATGTGTTCACTGGTGGCGGGGGATGCATCATGGTGTTCCAGGAAAGGGGAACAGAGTGTGCAAAAGACAGGCCAGCAGCAAAATCTGGAGCTGGAATGTCAGGCTGAGACATCTGAGAACACCAGCGTGTGTTACAGGATACTTTTCAAAAAAGCAACACATCATGATTCTTAGACTGATACAGAATGATTACACACCAGAGATTTTATTTAGTTCATGGTAAATGAGGGAAACTGGTCAAATGTTCAAAGAAGGATTTGAAGAACAGGCAGATTCATAAATGAGAATCTTGAAATGATGGTGAAAATAGAAGCAAAACTGACTTACTTTTTCACAAAGCAGTGGGGGTGGGGGTGGGGTGGCACTTTTTTCACCCCTGGCTTTATTTTTTTTCCCAAATCTTAATAGATTTTATTGGGGTGGTGCAGTGGGTTAAAAGTCCAACTTAGTTTTGGCTCAGGTCGTGACCTCAGAGTTGTGAGCTCGAGCCCTGGGTCAGGCTCTGCGATCGCGGAAAGTCGGCTTGAGATTCTCACTCCCTCTCCCTTTGCCCCTCCCCACCACTCTCCCTCTCTCAAATAAATAAATAAATAAATAAATCTCTACCCCCCCCCCAAAAGGAACAGATTTTATTTAACCTGATATATATCTGATACATTATCCTTTCAACATGTAGGCAATATGAGATCCTCTTCATTCTTTGAAGAGGATTATTAACAATAAATATTAACAATAAAATTTAATAACAAGCATACCTCATGAATACATGGGAAATAGCCACTAAAACTGAGTAAAACTCCCCAAAGTGGCCCAAGCCGCCACTTTTATTTTTTTTGAGATTTTTTATTTTTGTTTTTATTTTAGATTTTATTTGAGAGAGAGAGCGGTGCGCGCACCCGAGCCAGGGGAGGGGCAGAGGGAGAAGCAGACTCCCCGCTGAGCCCAATATAGGACTCAATCCCAGGACCCTGAGATCATGAACTGAGCCAAAGGCAGATGCTTAACCAATTGAGCCACCCAGGCGCCCCTTTATTTTTATTTTTAAGTAATGTCCGCACTCAACATGGGAAATCGAACTCACACCCTGGAGATCGAGAGTCACCTGCTCCACCGACTAAGCCAGCCAGGATCCCCCTAAGCCATCACTTTATTTATTTTTTTTAAAAGATTTTATTTATTTATTTGACAGCGATAGAGACAGCCAGCGAGAGAGGGAACACAAGCAGTGGGAGTGGGAGAGGAAGAAGCAGGCTCCCAGTGGAGGAGCCTGATGTGGGGCTCGATCCCATAACGCCGGGATCACGCCCTGAGCCGAAGGCAGATGCTCAACCGCTGTGCCACCCAGGCGCCCCTAAGCCATCACTTTAAATATCATCCTCAGCTAAAGACAGAAAGAGGGGGTGCTCCCAGCTTTATTGAGGTATAATTGAGAAATCTGTATGTATTCAGGTAGACAGTGTGATGATTGGGTATGTGTATATACCCTGAAACAACTGCCACCATCCAGTTACCACTGCTATCACCTCACACAGTTACCTTGCTGTGTGTGTGCTGAGAACTCTTCGGACCTACCGGCTTAGCGACGGTCAAGCACACAATATGGTACCGTTGCCTAGAGTCACCTGCGGTACGCGAGAGCCCCAGAAAGTACTCGTCTTATAATAAAAGTTCGTACCCTTCGACCAACTCATTTCCCCCACGCCCCCAGCCCCTGGCAGCCAATGTTCTGTTTCTATGAGTTTGACTTTTAGATTCCACACATAAGTGAGATCACACAATATTTGTCTTTCTTTGTCTGGCTTACTCCGCTTAGCATAACGCCCTCCAGGTTCCTGTGTTGTCATCCTTAGCTGGATTTCCTTCCTTTCCGTAATGGCTGAATAATATTTGAGTTGACCTTTTTGTTCAAAGTCATCTCAAAGGAAGACCTTCCTTGGCAGGTCTCACTGGATTTGCCCTGATTTTTTTTTTTTTTAATTTTATTTATCTATTTTAACAGAGATAGAGACAGCCAGCGAGAGAGGGAACACAGCAGGGGGAGCGGGAGAGGAAGAAGCAGGCTCATAGCAGAGGAGCCTGATGTGGGGCTCGATCCCATAACGCCGGGATCACGCCCTGAGCCGAAGGCAGACGCTTAACCACTGTGCCACCCAGGCGCCCCAGGATTTGCCCTGATTATTGACAGAAGGGCACAAGGCATTCAGTTTGCTTTGCCAGAAGTTCCCCTAAGGAATCTCAAGTTTGGACTTCTGAAAACCTCTATCATCCATTAACTCTAGGCAAGGAACTCCACCACCCCACCAGGTTTCATCTGCAGTATCTATTCCTTCTGGAAATTTCCTTTACTCTGGACATCCCTAAAATAGCACAAGAATCTTGGTTGACCAGGACAACCTGTATGGCTGACCCTGCCGGCCAGGTACAAGCCAGTTTTCCTGTGAGGATTTTGTAAGCATCGGCTCCCGAAAGCCAAACTTAGTCTCTCGAAATTGGCTGGTCAAATCACGTATATAGAAAAACCTCTTTCGGGGGTGCATGGGTGGTTCAGTCGTTAAGTGTCTGCCTTCGGCTCAGGGTGTGATCCCAGGGTCCTGGGATCGAGCCCCCCATCGGGCTCCCTGCCCCGCTGGGAGCCTGCTTCTTCCTCTCCCACTCCTCCTGTTTGTGTTCCCTCTCTCGCTGTCTCTCTCTCTCTCTGTCAAATAAATAAATAAAATCTTAAAAAAAAAAAAAAAGAAAAGAAAAAGAAAAACCTCTTTCGGGTTCTGGAGGAGCCTAATTCTAACCCCTCCCCCACCCCCAGCACCTTGAGATCGAACTGGATTTTGTAACTTGATTCCAAAGAGTAGAGAAAGGGAAAAAGTGTAACTTGACAGTAGAGACACCTGGCTGGTATCACCTTAACCACGTGATCCGGGTTAGTATGACCCATGTTAAATCAGGTACATATCACATGCCCTGACATAACGCAATCAAGACACTCCATCTCAGGAGCGCCTGGGTGGCTCGGTCGGTTAAGCATCTACCTTTGGCTCAGGTTGTGATCCCAGGGTCCTGGGATCGAGTCCCACATCGGGCTCCCTGCTCAGCGGGAAGCCTGCTTCTCCCTCTCCCCTGCCTGCAGCTCCCCCTGCTTGTGTGTGCCCTCTCTCAAATAAATATATTAATTAAAAAAAAAAAAAAAGACACCCCATCTCTGTGGGACTCTTCCCAAAGACCCAGAACTCCAGTCTAACCATGAGAAAACATCACCCCAACCCAGACTGAGAGACATTCTACAAGATATCTTACAGGTACTCCTCAAAAGTGCCAAGGTCATGAACAACGAGGGAAAATGGAGAAAGTGTCACTGACCAGAGGAAAATAACTTAGTGGGATCCTGGCCAATGAACTTTTTTTTTTTTAATTTTTTTTATTTTAAGATTTTATTTATTTATTTGAGAGAGAGCGCACACAAGCGCACACAAGGGGGAGCAGCAGGCAGAGGGAGAAGGAAAAGCATGGTTCCTGCGGAGCAGGGAGCCTGATGTGGGGCTCAATCCCAGGACCCTGGGATCACGACCTGAGCCGAAGGCGGACGCTTAACCGACTGAGCCACCCAAGCGCCCCCAAATGAACATTTTAAGGAATAACTGGAATTATGACTAACACGGTACTATTCTTGCCTCAAATCAGCCAAGGCACCTCCAGGAATCTGACAAACAGAAATGTATCGCAGACAGGGAGGGCATTAACCAAACTCCCTTTAGATGAACTGATTAGGATAATTATGCCTGCAAAATCCTTCCTGGAATATAACATAATATCATACTCACATTCTATCATAGCGACAAGATCTACCCGCGCTGGAGGAGGGCATACAGGTGCATACCTGAGGGGGCAATCTTGGGGTCATCAGAATCCTGCCTCTCACACCTCCTGACGTAGAAAAATATGACCTACTCACACAGTGAGAAGACCTTTCTGAATTACAGACCAATATATGAGCAGAGAGAGTTTATGGCTTCAATTCTAAAATTTTTAGCCATTGGAGTGCCTGGCTGGCTCAGTCAGTAGAGCACGTGACTCTTAAGCGCAGGGTTGTGAGTTCGAACCCCAGGCTGGGTGTAGCGACTACTTAAAAATAAAATCTTAAAAAAATAAATCAATCAACAGGACCACAGATTACTACGAAACAATATTTGGTTACTTATTGTTTTTTATTTTATTTATTTAAGAGAGAGAAAGAGAGAGAGCTCGAGCAGGGGGAGGGGCAGAGGGAGAGGGAGAAGCAGACTCCCGGCTGAGCGCGGAGCTCCGTCCCAGAACCCCTGGGATCATGACCTGAGCAGAAGTCAGACTCTTAATCGACCGAGCCACCCAGGTGCCCCTACTTGGTTACTTATTTAACCAAAGTGACAGTAAAAGATTTTAAAGACAAAAACAGTAAGTTCTACATGAGGGGGGGGAGAAGCCTTAGCTTTTTCAATATCGAGGAGACTCAGTTTTCCTAAGTAGTCAAAGAGCTCCGAGCAACCACATTTTGGTAAAACACAGAATCTTTGTTTTCCACGTGAATCAGTCAACAGGTAAAGAGAAGCCTCTTACCAGAATCCAAGATAACATCGTTCTTTTAACAGAGAAAGCAGATCAAACTCTAGTTTGCATAGTTACACTACTGATATTGAGGCTCATTGTTAAAACCCTTGTAATGAATCCATGTGATTTTCACCAGCTTGCCCACACAAGATCAAAGTTTCTCTCTCTTTCTTCCTCTCCAACTTTCTCTATCTACTTTGATTTTGGTCCTTTGTTTTCCTCATTTTTATTTTGGGTTTTTTTGTTTTGTTTTGTTTTGTTTTTTGTTTTTTAAGATTTTATTTATTTGACAGAGAGAGACACAGAGAGAGAGGGAACACAAGCAGAGGGAGAAGCAGACTCCCCACTGAGCAGGGAGCCCGATGAGGGGCTCGATCCCAGGATGCTGGGATCATGACCTGAGCCGAAGGCAGACGCTTAATGACTGAGCCAGACGCTTAATGACTGAGCCACCCAGGCGCCCCCCTCATTCTTATTTTGAACCAACCTTTAAATACCCTTAAGCTAGGACAAAATTACCCTCCTTCACCCCTCATACCTCATGCATCTCCTACCAACACATCCTATTTCCCTTGCATATTTTATATAAGAGTTTTTTCCTGTACCCTGATTTTTTTTTTCTTTTTTTAGGATTTTATTTAGGGTGCGTTGGTGGCTCAGTTGGTTAAGTGTCTGCCTTCAGCTCAGGTCATGATCCAGGGGTCCTGGGTTCGAGCCTCATGTCTCCCTGGTCAGTGGGGAGTCTGCTTCTCCCTCTCCCTCTGCTCCTCCCCACCCCCACTAGCTGTGCTCTCTCTCTCTCTCTCAAATAAATAAATAAAATCTTTAAAAAACCCAATATTTCAAAAAATAGAAAAAACAATATTTCAGTGTGGCAAAGGACATGTTCACAAACTAACCCAAATATCTTTAGTGCCTCTATAAACATTAAGGAGCCAAAGGAGACAAGCTTCAACTCATGTTGAGTAAGCACTAGTTCAGTATTTTATCTTATTTGGAAAAGTTCTAGATATTCAGTGATTATCCATCATTTAACTTAGCAAAACTTCAAGGTTCCAAGTTTCCCAAAAGATTTGGGAAACTATTTTTGAGCCAACTTTTTGTAAAACATAATAACATTCAAAAAGTTCACTTGGGGGGGGGCGCCTGGGTGGCACAGTGGTTAAGCGTCTGCCTTCGGCTCAGGGCGTGATCCCGGCGTTATGGGATCGAGCCCCACATCAGGCTCCTCTGCTAGGAGCCTGCTTCTTCCTCTCCCACTCCCCCTGCTTGTGTTCCCTCTCTTGCTGGCTGTCTCTATCTCTGTCAAATAAATAAATAAAAAATCTTTAAAAAAAAAAAAAGTTCACTTGTAGGGGCGCCTGGGTGGCTCAGCCGTTAAACATCTGCCTTTGGCTCAGGGCGTGATCCCAGAGTCCTGGGATGGAGCCCCACATCAGGCTCCTCTGCTGGGAGCCTGCTTCTTCCTCTCCCACCCCCAACCCCCGCCTGTGTTCCCTCTCTCGCTGGCTGTCTCTCTCTCTGTCAAATAAATAAATAAAATCTTTAAAAAAAAAAGTTCACTTGTAAATTTTTATCTCATTTACATGTATTTAACTTATTCCTTTTTAACAACTATGCTTAGATGACTCATGAACACTTCATGAGTCACGAGACAGCTAGCCATCATCTGATTCAGTTATTTTTCTTATTGACAAATCAGGCAAGTATCAAAAATCACAGACACAAAGAACCTAAAAACCTAAACATACGACTCTCTCCTTTTTTTATTTAGTGTCATGCTTGATATGCATCGAACAATTCACTTTTAGTATAGGTTTTGTTCTTAGGGTTGAATTTATGGTTTTATCATCTTAAACACAGAGATCATGAGTGTGTTTGACTAATCTTAATTTATGTAGGCACTTTTTTAATAAGTCAATTAAAAAGAGCTCTTTTTTTTTTTTTTTAGATTTTATTTATTTATTTGACAGAGAGAGAGAGGGAACACAAGCAGGGGGAGTGGGAGAGGAAGAAGCAGGCTTCCAGTGGAGGAGTCTGATGTGGGGCTCGATCCCAGAACGCCAGGATCACGCCCTGAGCCGAAGGCTGACGCTTAACGACTGAGCCACCCAGGCGCCCCTAAAAGAGCTCTTGACAATTACTTTTTAGCAATAGCTTCTTGAGGTAGGAAAATATGGCATAAACTTAGAGATACATACAATCAGAGATCTTCTAGCTCTTATTTTTAAATTTTAGGCCATGAGACAGGTACAAGAATACAGAACTCACATGTTTAAAAAAATATAGTTGAAAAAAATGAATAAATAAAAATAAATTTAAAAACATAGTTGAGGGGTGCCTGGCTGGCTCAGTCAGAAGACCAGGTGACTCTGGATGCCAGGGCTGTGAGTTCAGGCCCCATGTTGGGTGTAGAGATTACTTAAAAATTAAAAAAAAAAAAAAAAATTTATATCTTTAAAAAAAGTAGAGGGGGCGCCTGGTGGCTCAGCCGGAGGCACATGGGACTCGATCTCCAGGTCATGAGTTCAGGGCCCATGTTGGGCATTGAGCTTACATTTAAAAAAATTAAATTGGGGCACCTGGCTGACTCAGTTGGTAAGGCATGCGACTCTCGCTCTCCAGGTTGTAAGCTGGACTTCCACATTGGGTGAAAAGACTACTTAAAAAAAAATTAAAAATCTTAAAAAAAATTTTTTTTAATTTTAAAAATTAAAAAAAAAAAAGTTGAATCCAAACTATATTTCTGGCAGATGGAATGAGTTACTAATATTGTAAATGGACTTTTAAGAGATTTCACATGCTAGTTTGTTCCCAAATAGCACTCTGAGTAGGTAGTTCTATTTAGCTTTGGAGAGAAGGCTTTGGAAATAGTTCCTATCAGCCTGGGAATATTAGTCTCCAATTAGGCCAATTTCTATCCATAGAGTTCCTTTAAGAATAAAAAAAAGTCCTGGGGTACCTGGGTGGCTCTGGTTAAGCATCTGCCTTCAGCTTGGGTCATGATCTCAGGATCCTAAGATCAAGCAGGGTCCTGGGATTGAGTCAGGCTCCCTGCTCAGCAGGGAATCTGCTTCTTCCTCTCCCTCTGCTCCTTCCCCCTGCTCACGTGTTCTCTCTCTCTCTCAAATAAATAAATAAAATCTTGAAAAAAAAAAAAGAATTTAAAAAGTCCTTTCAAATATCTTATCAGGTTTCAGCTCAGACAAACAGTAAAATTTTCTGGCACTACTGAACTCTTTTTTTTTTTTTTTAACCAAAAGTATACCTATTCCAAGTGATTCAGAACTCAAATCCAAACCAGAGCCTTTTATGATCTAACCAGGGGCACAAGAGACGCCCCCAAGACGGTACAAAAGATGCACTCTTCCCAAGATCCGGAGCCACTCCCAGAGCCAGCCAAAAGAAAGACAGACAATTCTCCTGAGAGCGGGCAATGACCCTAGCCACAAATGGAGTACAGCTCACTTTTCTGTCTGGTCATCGACTATTCTCAGGGCTCCTAACCTGAGGTCTGGTCTCCTGCAGCACGCAGGAAGCCAGGTCAAGCTTTCAGCACACAAAAGGAGACATACAAGAAAGCAACAGCTGTCCATGGGAGGGGGGATCAACAAGTGTGTACCCAAAACCAAATTTACGAGAGTCACAAAGGATCCAAAGAACTAATCTTTACAAATGGTTTTCTCTTGCCAATCTGAACCCAGAGGGAACGGACAAAGAGAAAATTTTACCATCCTCTCCCAACAGACAAGAGATCCAGAAAGCAAATGAGGTAAAAATTCTTACCTTACCTGCTGGCTTCATCAGGCCCCAGGACTTGTCAGCTGCAGACCCCAGAGCCAACAGACAGCCCCAAGCCAACGCGATCCCATCCTCATTACCAAACTGTGGGAGCCCTTACAAGAAAAAGGAAGACCCAAGAAGTAATTAGGCCTCAGTGTTTACTTACTAGGTTCAACAGAGGGAGACAATGATAGAAAAGCAACTGAAGTATATGCAGAGACTACAGGAAGATAAATTATTGTTATAGGGTCTGTTTGTACGGATCCTCTCAGCCTCAGCTCCCCCTGTCTGGTGATAATGGTGTTTCTTCCTCCTGGTACAGGGAGGGCACCTTCCACTTGGGAATTTTATCTCCTGCTCTCAGGAAGAGAAAAGCAGCTCAGTATGCCCTTTATGAATCTTGCTGTCTTTCAAAAGAATCAATCTGCCACAGTGGCATATTTTGCGGTGGCATGTCCTGACCTCCTTCAACAGAAACACTAAATATCACAGGTCCAGATAGCAAAGGCTCTTCTTCCTGATGGACTCCTTTTTTTTTAAATTTAAGATTTTATTTATTTATTCATGAGAGACAGAGAGAGAGAGGCAGAGGGAGAAGCAGGCTCTCCATGAAGCAGGGAGCCCGGCACGGGACTCGATCCCAGGACCCCGGGATCATGACCTGAGCCGAAGGCAGATGCTTAACTGACTGAGCCACGCCAAGTGCCCTTAAGGTTTTATTCTTAAGTAATCTCCACACCTAACATGGGGCTTGAACTCACAACCCCAAGATCAAGAGCCCCAGTAACTCTTTTATCATAAAGGAACATATAGTAAATAGTTGAGTTGTTGCAAACCATACAGTCTTTGTTACAGCTACTCATTGTAGTGAGAAAGGAGACGATACAGAAGCAAATGGGCATGGCTCTGTTCCAATATAGCTTTATTTATGGATTCAGAAATTTGATTTTCGGGGCGCCTGGGTGGCACAGCGGTTAAGCGTCTGCCTTCGGCTCAGGGCGTGATCCCGGCGTTCTGGGATCGAGCCCCACATCAGGCTCCTCCGCTATGATCCTGCTTCTTCCTCTCCCACTCCCCCTGCTTGTGTTCCCTCTCTCGCTGGCTGTCTCTATCTCTGTCGAATAAATAAAAATTAAAAAATAAAAAAAATATTAAAAAATCTAAAGAAATTTGATTTTCCTGTAATTTTCATGTCATAGCATATTATTCTTATTTTCCCCCCAACCTTTTGTCAACTGGGAAAAGGAGGCAAAACTGAAAAGGAACAAATGATTCATTTGGGGTCTCGGAATTACAATTCAGGAGCACAGATTCCAGAGTAACCAGGAAAGTGTCTCCTTCATGTAGGAAAAGGGTTTTTATGAGAAAGAAGGAAGGGGTAATTACCTGATTTAGATAAAGAAGAAAGAAACCCTGCTAATCTGGTGATGACTGATGTAGGGTTCGAAGCCAATGGCCAAGAAAGAATTCTTGAGACATCTTTGGTGCAAAAAGGTCGTTTTATTACAGCACGGGGACAGGACCTGTGGGCAGAAAGAGCTGCACTCAGGTCATGAGAAGTGGCCGGTTATATACTTCCAAGTTGGGAAGGGTTTTGGGAGAGCGTAAATCTCTAAGGAATTCTGGGAAAAAGGTTTCCAGGACCTTGAGGGGGCTAACTCTTGGTGGGTTAAAGGTCATTTATTACAATCTAGTAAAACCTGAGTCATGAGACCCTTCAGATGTATATCGGTGGGTCATCTGCTTGGGGGATGATTGCCATCGTGTATCTTGGGGGATAGAGATAAAGGAAGTTTCCGAAGGAATTTTTATGTTAAAGTAGACTTACAGGATCCTGGGGGTCGGGCTAAGATCGCCTTTTGCCCTTAGCAAACTATTATCATCCAGGCCGCTGAGTCCCTAGAGGAATGTCACTCTTCCTGTTTCAAGGACTTGTCAGTGGGCTGAGGGTAGTAAGGATATTAAATTTTTCTTTTGTCTTTTTTCCCACATCACTGATCAGTTGAGTCACTTCTGATTATTATAATTTTATTGGTGCTATCAAATGAAACTGTCCCTGGTAATTATTAACTTTACTTTCTCCCTATGATCCGAATACCAACTGCTCTGTTGAAATCTTGCGAGCAACTGCTTGTAAAACTATTGCTGCTTCTGGCCCAGTTCAAGAGTTCATCTGTTGGAAAGGAAAACAGGGCTTCAAAAAGGATTCTCTCTCATGTCCAAAAATTTTATACTATTTCACACATTTAAAAAATATAAGACATACATTTTTACCTTTTAAGCTTCACAAGAACAGCAAGGGGATTTGGACCACGGGTCGCAGTTTGCGACACCCTGTTTCCTTGTAAGTAACGGCTAGGTTTCCATGGAAACTCCTATTTGCCCCGTACAGGAACACAGGAGGAACACACAGTTGTTTGCAGAGCTGCCTGTGAAATGAGTTAATGCACGTAAAGTGCCCAGAACCGCGCCTAACGTCTTAACTATTACTATTCTGGAACTGAGGTCTGATACCGAGCTCAAGTCAGGACCTAGGTCAATGGCTGGGCCAGATCCTAGCGGGCCCCGCGGGGAGCCGAACTGTACCCCGCCCGACTTCCGTGAGTCTTTGCGGGATCAGACTTCCGCCGCGGGAGCCGCAGACGTCGCGACTCGGAACCCTTCTCAGGAATTCCGCGAGCATCGGAGAATCTGGAAGGCAACTAGGCGACGGAGCAAGATTGGCCATCTCCACACGGGAGGCGGGACAACCGGCGGCGAGTCGCGGGCGTAAGGCTAGTCTGCGATTGGTCAGAGCAGCATAGGGCTGGTTGGTTAGCGAGCGGCGACGGTTGTCCATAGGCCGGCGTAGAAAGGGGCGGGGAAACGAGGGTGGCAAGGCGGCAATTGAACTGCGCGTGGCGGAGAGACGCTTATTTGCGATTGGTCCGTAACGTGCAGAAGGCGGTGTTTGGCTTCGTTCAGCGATTGGCCCGGGGATGGGATGCCGGCCTTTTATTGGTTACCACATCTTGAGCCCGGCAAAGGGGAGCGCCGAGCGGTCCGCGATCTGCTGGCAAGGGCTGGGGGGGGCGTGCAGACCGGGGAGATCGCGTGAGATTGGCCAGCACCGGGAGGGCATCCCCGGCGCCGGGGCCTGAGTCGCGGTGGGCTATGGCTTCCGGCGGCTGGCGCTGGCTTCGCGGCCTAAGGGCCGTGGGGCAGCCCCTGTTCCAAGGCCGCGCGCTGCTCGTCACCAACACGCTGGGCAGTGGTGTTCTCATGGCGGCCGGGGACGGTGTGCGCCAGTCCTGGGAGGTCCGCGCCCGGCCTGGCCAGAAGTTCGATCCCCGGCGCTCAGGTGAGGTGGCCGGCGCTGCTGGTCCTTGACCCCAGGGGACCTTTGACCCCAAACTCAGATTCGGAGACTCCTGACCTGTGCCTCAGTTCCCGGCGGGAACCTTGACCTTGGCGTGCATCCAAGACCCTCTTATCCCAAACTCGGGTCTCCGTCCCCTCTCCCCACCCCGGGGTCTTAGCCTACTCCCCACCCCAGGTCTCCATTTCCTCCTACTTCCTTGTCCCTGTCTCCTCCCGAACCCAGTTTCCGTCCCCCTCCCACCTCCTCATCCGCTTCCTTTATTCTGTCACTGAGATCAAGCACTGAGCACTGGAAACTGCACCAAGGATAGTCAAGGGCTCAGCGTCTGGACCCAGACAGCCTGGGATTGTGCCCTGGCCCCACACTTCCCAACCTGTTGTGCCTGTTTCCTCCTCCGGAAAGCAGAGCAGTGGTAGAACCCCCTCACAGGGTGGTGAAGGGGATAAGGAGAGAAAACGGGAGAGGAGCCACTGGAACGGTGCCTGTCAGTGGGGCTTGTAATGGAAGAACATACAGGTGGGCTCTGGGAGGGCTTCAGGTTTCCCAGGGAGGGAGGGTAACCAGGGACGGAATGGATCGGAGGGCTTGCTGGCCCCCCCTGACTCTTGAACTGCTCTTAGCGAGCATGTTTGCAGTGGGCTGCAGTATGGGTCCCTTCCTGCACTACTGGTACCTCTGGCTGGATCACCTGCTCCCAGCGTCTGGCCTCTCTGGCCTCCCAAACGTCCTCAGGAAGGTCCTCATCGACCAGCTCGTGGCTTCTCCCATGCTAGGCGTCTGGTACTTCTTGGGTAAGGAGTCTTGTGAGCTTGGGCTTTGCCCCTCCATATGTTAGGAGAGGCAGAGCCAGCTTTGTGTTAAGAGGGATGCTGAGGTGCATTTCTGATGTTCCTCTTGTGTGTGTGGCTCTGGACTGGGTGCTGGGTCACAGTGGTGCAAGGACAGACCCACTGGGGGAAGGTATGAACAGCAGAATCCGAAAATGGTGCTTAGTGTAGGAGGGATGAAGCAGTTATCAGGTGGGGCTGCCCTGGGCAGTGGTTGGGAGGGCCGCCCAGAGGAGAGGACACGCAGCTGAGATGTGAAGAAGGAGCCAGCAGGCATGAAGAACTGCCCATGCAAAGGCCCTGAGGCTGAAGGAAGAGTTGCTGAGGCTGGGGTTGATGGGTACAATCATCCAGCCCTTGGCTCTGGGGAGAGTGTCGCCCCCGCCCCCTCCCCCCAGGCTCAGTTACCTCCTTTGTGAAAGAAGGGAAATAAAACAGCCTCAGCCTCAGGAAGGGTGAATCTTCATCCTTTGGGGTGCCTGTGTGTTTGTTTGTTTTTAGAGAGAGGGAGGCAGGGGCAGAGGGAGAGGGAGAGAGAGAATCCTAAGCAGGCTCCATACTGGTAACGGAGCCCAACTCAGGTTCAGTCCTAGGACCCTGAGATCATGACCTGAGCCGAAACTAAGGGTTGGAGGCTTAACCTACTAAACCACTCAGGTGCCCCTAAGAGGGGGGGGGTGTTTATTTATAACATCTCCCTCACTGGAACCAACTTGTTGTGCCTTGTTTCTGTATGTGGCCCTTCCCCACCCCAAGGTTTGTAAGCATCTTGGTCTGTCTGCCTGGGACACCACTGTCCCTCAGGGTTCCTGCCCCATCTGCTCCATCAACGGTACTCCCCAGCCTTTGACACTCTAATTTCTTGGTCTCCTTCCCAGGCCTTGGCTGCCTGGAGGGCCAAACCCTGGATGAGAGCTGCCAGGAGCTACGGGACAAGTTCTGGGAATTCTACAAGGTGGGCCACGCCCACCCCTTCACTCCCTGCCCCTCCCCTTCACAGCCGCCGCCCTGCAAGGCCCCGCCCCTCACCGCACTCTGCTCCTCCCCGCAGGCTGACTGGTGTGTTTGGCCAGCTGCCCAGCTGGTGAACTTCCTCTTCGTGCCCCCCCAGTTCCGAGTCACCTACATCAACGGCCTGACGCTGGGCTGGGACACGTACCTCTCCTACCTGAAGTACCGGGTGAGCTCGGTGGGCGGACCAGACACCCAGGGGGCTCCTCAGGGGCCGCATGTGTAAACCCCAGATGGCGGTGCAGCTGCGCTCTAGGGTGCGGCCCTCCTAGGCCTGTGATCATCTGCACACCACAGCAGGCGGGTGGGGAGCTGATCACCAGCAGAGTGAAGACCCAGCCCCTCTCTGCTGTTCGATGTGACCTGGGCCAGGTCCCTGCTGCATCTGTCCCGCAAGACTGAGCCCAGCCAGAAGACAGGTGGGTGAGGACTCGCTTGGTGAAGAGGAGTCCAGAGGGGTGACCAGGGTATGTGACCAGACCCCTCTTGCATGGACAGATCCTGGTCCCGTCCACCCCTAGGCTGCATGGCCCTGGGCACCGTGCAGACTGAGCTGCCCCAGCCCTCTCGACTGGATGCCAGACAGGGCAAGACTGACCCTCCGCAGGCCAGGCCTGGCCCTGGCCCCGGCCCCTCCCTAACCCCTAGGCATCTGGCTGGGCTGCTCCTTCCAAGCCTGATATAAGACCTCAGTTTCCCCATCTGGTACACAACCATGAAGATGGTCATCCAGGAGCCCCTCACCGCAGGCCCTCCGTGAACCAGTGAGAGATCCAGCCACAGCACCCGGCCCCAGCCAGCGAGTCCCAAGCCTCAACCCCTCACCACTATTATGGGCTGGGCCCTGGGCGCAAGGTGGTGACACAGCCCATCCCCTTGGAGCAGGGCCCAGCCTGGAGTTGGCTCCCAGAATCTGGAGCCTTAGGCAGGGCCAGGTGGTCTCCAGTCTCATCCTCAGGTCGCAGACTGTAGAAATTCTATTAAATTCTCTTGTCATTGAAAATCCTGTGGATGACCAAGGCCACCCTGGCAGGCTGGCACTCATAGGGACACAGTGTCATCCATTCGCTTTATTGGGTGTGTGTAGTGTTGTCATGACATCTCCTAGGGATCTGGGGGGCACGTTTGACACTCATGACGTCAGAACAGGTCTGGTGTTGGGGGGGTCCCAGGGTGGCGAGTACCCACAGCAGCCCTCACCTCCAAATAAGGGTAAAACTTTGGGGGTGAGGAGCCAGGTGGGCCATTACCTGGCTCTGATCCACCCAATGGTCCATGCTGAGACCCCCGCAATGGCCTTGGCCCACCGTGTCACAGCCGAGAGGCTGGCAGACCTGACTACCTCCCATCACCCAATCAGCCTGCCCTGGGGGGTCATCGGGCCCCCTCTGCAAAACCGGTAACTGTTGATGGGGGTGAATTTTAAAAAAGGTGGGGTCTTGAGAGGAGGGTGAGCGGTGAGTTCACAGGGCCACGACACGCCACGGCAGAGTGGGGACAGGGCTGTATGTACAGGGTGGGACATGGGGTGGGTGGGGAGCCTGAGCCCCTGGGGGACATCTCCAATAAATAAATAAATAACTACGATAATAAATAAGGGTGAGGGGCTAAGTTGGGGTGGGGGTCTCACGCCCTGGGCCAGTGGGGGCTGGATCGGGCCCAGGGGGTGGGCAGGAGTGGGGCCAGGATGGGGCAAGGGCAGCTCTCAGCAGGCGCAGTCCTGGTGTGGAGGCGCCTGCTGGTCCGTGAGCTGTGGGCCCTGCTTGGCGCCTGTGACCGCAGGGTCGGCCGTGTCCAGGGACTCGGACATCTTCTCACAGATGACGTCCACCAGGCGCTCAAAGGTCTGCTTGACATTAATGTTGTCCTTCGCGCTTGCCTCAAAGAACTCAAAGCCTGTGGGTGGGGAAGGGAGGGGTGAGGACCCCGGTTCCTACCCTCCCCCCCAGCTCCCAGAGATGCTTCTCTGAGGGCAGGGAACATCTGCAGATTCCTGGTGCCAACCACTTGTTAAAGGCACCAAGGGAAGCAGGTCAGCCCTATGTTTCTTGTACTCCTTCCTGCTCTCTAAAACTGTCCCCTTCTCACCTCCAGGCCCCTGGCAAGACCCAGTTCCCTGCTCCCGCCATCCACCCTGAGCCGTTGCATGGGCCCTGACAGCATCTGCCACTCCCATCCCCCTGTGCCCTCCCTTGCTAACACACCCCCTGGCTCCCTGTGGCCCCTGCAGGAGTCCCAGGGCCTCAGCATACGGTTCACACCCTGCTTGATCAGCCACGTTTTCCCCAAGTGACCCTCGTGTTCCAGCCCTATAAAATTATTTGCCAGAACACCCAGGATTTTCCCCGCCTCTGGCCTTTGCCTAAAGTTGTTCCCTCTGCCCGAGAACACACCCTTTGCTCAAGCACCAGATCCAGAGCTTTCTTCCAGGTCTTACACCAGGCAGAGCCTGGTCACCCCCCCCCTCCCCGCATGCACTTCCCCAGCCCAGGTCTCTCCCTCTACCCCACAAAATGAGGCCTCGGGGGCCCAGCAACTGAACACAAGGCTGGCACGGAGGGTGTCAGCGAATCAGTAACTTACTGAACAGCAAACTCCTATGCATCCATCCAGATACAGCTCCTGGCCCCAGGCCCTTTGCAGAAAGTGTGAATTGTCTGCTTTCAAATCCAGGCCCTGTCCTGGCTTTGCTGGGAGGTCTTGGGTGTGTCCCCTCCCCTTTCAGGGCCTCAGTGTCTATTTGGTAGCCTGGAGGTATGCAGCCCCACTAGGCACTCACCAAGGTGGTCAGCCAACTGCCGGCCACGCTCTGATGACACCACCCGTTCATCCTCCATGTCACACTTGTTCCCCACCAGCAGCACCTGGGCGTTGTCCCATGAGTAGGTCTTGATCTGGGTCGACCTGGGGGAGGCAGTGACTGGTGGGTAGGGCTGGAAGAGCTACTAGCTCCAGCGTCCTCTCTTCTCCCCCTCCCTCACTGCCCTCTAGCCCCCCACCTCCTGAGTATTGCTTGAACTTGGCAGGCTTGGTCTGTCCTCCCAGCCTCTGTCCTGCCAAGAACACGGTCCCACGGCTCCCTGATCTTCGAAATCCCTTTCACGCAGGCTTGCCCACCCTTCCCAGATCCCCGTCCCCCAGATACAAGAACTCCTCCCTCCTCTGCCAATTCAGAAATTTCCCTAAAACGTATCGTTACTTTAGGCAGAAATGTAAATGTTTATATCCTTTCATCCTATGCAAACTGTCCTTACATTTTCTACCCCCTCCCTGATTTTTTTTTTTACCTCTAAATTTACAATTTCACTTTTCCACCTGAAAGGAAATCCTTTTTTCTCCCTTAGTTTGAGCCACTGCCGCCACATTTTAGTTATTACAGACTGACAGCAGGTCTGAGAATCCAGCTCCAAAGACCAGACGCTGGGAGGGGGTGAGGGTGTGCTCACCAGTCCTGCACGGCGTTGAACGACTCCTCATTGGTAATGTCATACATGAGGATAAAGCCCATGGCACCCCGGTAGTAGGCTGTGGTGATGGTCCGGTACCGCTCTTGCCCTGCTGTGTCCTGGAGGAAGATAAGATGGGGGTCAGACAGGCGTCACACATGAGCTCCTCAGAGTGGAAACGAGCTCCGAGATTGTCCAGTCCAGCCCCCTTGAGGACCGGAGAGGAGTAGGGGCTGGCCCAAAGGCATGGCGGGTCAGGGAAAGTAGGCTGGCCATCTACACGGAGAACATGGTGCTCAACCGTCCTCCGGAGGCAGGTACCTACAGTATCATTCATTCGTCGTACCTGGGCATTGACCTGTGTGTGCCGCACCCCGTGCTGGGCACTGGGAACACAGCTGTTAACAAAATGGACAAGAATCACTGCCTTGTGGAACTGACTACCCAATGTAGGAAACATACAATAAGCATAAAAAGGAAAAAAATGTATCCTATGTTGGAGGGTGATGAAGACAGGGGGGAAAAATAAAGCTGGACAAAGAAGGCTGGGCAGGTGGGCAAGGGTATGGTTTTAGAAGCTAAAGGAAGTGAGGAGGGAACCATGTGGGGATTAGGGGAAAGACAACCCAGGCCGAGGGCACAGCTGGGGCAAAGGCTCTCAAGTGGGTCTGTGTCCCGTACGCTTGAGGAATGGTGAGGAGGCGGGGACGGAAGGAGACAGACCAGGCATGGTCTCCCAGGCCAGGGGATGGGTCAGATAGGAGCCATGGGAACGTAATGAGCAGAGAAGGGACAGCTCTGGCTTGGGATTTACAGGTTCCTTCGGGCCTCCATGCGGTTAAGGGAGGTGGCCAGTAGACCCTGGGGAAGGTGCCTGCTCCTGTCCCAGAGAATGAGGCTGAGGGGCTAAGATCAAGCTGAAATCTCACACAGACGTGAAAGAACTTAAAAGGGGGGAACTGAGGTACAGAGCCAAGTGATGCTCTTGATAACAGCAGGCAGAGGGGACGACCGGGCATCTGCTCCTCCCCCACTCCTGGACAGCAGTGATGGGGCACCCATGGGAGAACAGGGCACTCTCCTCTGGGCCTTTAGCCCCTGATACACAGTAGGCACCTGATAAATGCCCAGGGTGTGAGTGAACGAATCCAGACAGGAAAGAGGCAAAGCTGGGGCTGCTTTTCTGGGAAGGTAAACCGACAGAGACAGGAGCTCCCCAGCTGGACCCACCCAGATCTGCAGCTTGATCCTCTTGTCGTTGCGGTAGATGGTCTTGACCTTGAAGTCGATGCCCACAGTGCTGACGAAAGCAGGCGTGAAGGAGTCGTCTGCATAGCGGAATAGGAAAGATGTCTTGCCCACGCTGCTGTTGCCAATGATGAGGATCTTGAACATGTAATCGAAGTTCTGGTCCGAGGACTCCTTCTGCCCATAGCGCGAGTCCGTGGCGGATGCCATCTGGGTGTGCAGGGTGGAGGTGAGCCTGAGCGGTCCCCTTCCGCCCCCAACTGCCCAAGCCCCAGGCACAGGGTGCAGAGAACTCCAGAGCTCCTGAGAGGGGCTAGTGTTTAGAGATTACCCTTATCTCATCAGGAGCCCCAGTACTAACGGTGGGGCCCATGGCAAACGGCGGGCCGTGACCTTGAAAGGCCGGAAGTGTCAAGGGAGATGCTCAGAGAGATGGGGATGGGGACACCCCTGTAGCCCCCTCCAACACGCCTTCACCCCAGGCCGGGCTGTATTCCTAAACCCTAAGGCTGAGCGGGTAGGGGTGACTGCGGCCGGCCCCGCCCCCCATCAATCATTCATGTTCCTCAGAACGGAGCCGCGCGGGCGCAACTGCACACGCGTGTACCTTCCCGCGGGGATGTGCGTCGTAGCACCCCCTTCCCCCAGACTCCTAAGCTGGGAGAGATCGGACTGAGACAGCTGGTCATGTGATAGGGGCGGGGCGTGCACACGCTCACGTGCACGCAGTAGGGAACACACGCGTACACGCGTGTGCACATGAGAGTCGAATACATTCGGTGCACAGGAAAGAGACGCAGACACTTGTCCGCACGCCAACACGCATATACAAGTGTACAAACCCACCCGTGCGCAAAGCGCCCTCCACCCATGTAGGCGTGTACACGTCACCCACGCGGACACGCATTCCCGTGCACGTATGCACACGGCGTGCACGCACACGCATAGTCCATGCGTCTCCTTCCACCTGCCTGCGGCACGCACTCACCTGGCTCGGGACACCCACAGGGTCACACGAGCATACCCCGGTACATAAGCAAAAGGGTATGCACACAGACCCGCTGGCACAGACGGGCGCGCACACGCGTGTTCACACCGCACGCATGCGCACGCACAGAGCCTCCCGCGCGCACAGCTTCCCGCAAGGCACTCGCCTCCCCTCCCCCTCCGCCGCAGAGGCCAGAGGTGGGGGGTGGGGGTGAGGAGCGGGCAGGTAGGGGGAGCCGGGGCCCTACCCCTACAAGGGCTGTGACCGCCGCATCCTTCCCCCCACTTAACCCTAGTCAACCTCGTCCCCTACTCTGGCAAGCCCATCAGTCAAATGAAGGTTATGTAGGTGTTGGGAGAGGCGGCGAACCAGGCCGCTCGGGAACTCACCTTGCCCTGCACCGATGCGGTGGTGACCCTAGCGGCGGCGACTTTTTGGTGGCGGTGGTGACGGGGCCCCCTGCGTTGATGTGGGGCTGCGCGACAGGGGCAGCGGCGGCGGCAGAAACGGCTCAGGCCCCTGCAGTCCGCGGTGACGTCCTGCAAAGAGTGAGGCGGGGCCTCACATGCAGATACGGCCGTGACGCCATCCTGGGGCGGAGCCGCGCCTGGAGAAGCAGCCCCCTGACGCACGCAGAGCCAGGAGGGGCGGGGCTCCCACCCAGATTGACGCGCGAATGGGGCGGGAATCAGTGTGCTCATCCAGTAGCGCGCGGGGGAGGTGCCTACCTATTGCGCCTTCGGCCAGTGTCAGGGAGGCGGGACTGAGTGGCTCCCTCTCACTGGCTTAAGCGTCCGAGCGACGGACTGGATGACCAATCAGAGATCACTGTCTTTCTGCTCTTGTCCAATGGTGGTTCCCAAGTGGTTGCAGGGATGAGAGGTTGAGGCCTTCGCAGAGCCTGAGTCTTCAGGGGGCGTTCCCCTTCCCCGCCCCCTCCCACCTTTGGTCTGAGACTTCCGCGGTCCCCGCCCTGTCTTGCGTGCCGCGATCTCTTGCTAAAAACGCTCCCAATTCCCAATCTCAGTCCAATCTCAGAAGAGTAACGGACATGTGAGAGACGCTCCATGCCCCCTAATTATGGGTTCAAAATAAGTACAAATTAAGAAAAAGCGAAAATAGTGGTCAAGAGAGACCCCTTCCAATTTCTGAGGTGTAAGGCCCCCAAAGAGGACCGGGTTGGTAGATGCCCAATCCTGTTTCTGAGATGAAAAAGAAGAAGAAGAAGAAGGAGAAGGAGAAGAAGAAGAAGAAGAAGAAGGGGATCAAAAGAACTAATTTCTAGAAAAGAAGGAAGGGGCTAACCCACAGGAGAACCCCTCCTCTCCCTGCGCTCCACTTTCCGGAGAAAAATTCGAAGATAATGCTGAAGTGGGGCAGAGAAATGGCTTATCTCCTAAACCCCCAAAGCCTGCAGGAAACAACAACGGGAAACAGGGAGAGTCTCTGCGAGGTTCAAAGACTCAACAATAAAGATGAGTCTGGGAGATGCTTTATCAGACTCTGGTTCCTGACTTAAAAGACAGGGGACCGATTCCCTCCATCCTGGGGAAACAAGACTCAAGAGAGTGGAGACTTGGGGGATTGAGGTGCTCAGTCGTTTATTTCCCCAAATCTTGAGGGGGAAATGTCAGAATTGGGGGGGGGGCGGGAGAATGAGACCCTATCCCCCATTTTGGATCCCTGCCCCTCAACTGCGGTCCCCAGACCCGGCAGGAGGACCGTGGCCCCCAGAGAATCCTGCTCTCCTTGCTTCCTCTCCAGGCGCGGGGCGGGGAGGGGGAGTGTTCGTCCTGTTTATAAAAAGCTCGCCAGCTGCGGAGGCGCCTAGAGACCAGAATAACTTAGCGCCTCCAGCCCGCGCCCCCCCCCCCGGAAGTGCGGGACGTCCCTCGCTTTCCGCAAGCGTTTGGGAAATCTATTTTTATTAAGGGTAACATTTTTGTCCCTCTCCTCCCCTCGGGACTATAAAAGTATTACGAACCTACTGCGGAGAATTGGAAAATTGAGAAAAATATAACAAATAAATACCAATAAATTCACCCCCAATCACTCCCTACAAGGAGACGGGCAGTCGGTGGTGCCCCAAACGTGGCTGGCTCAGGAACCGGCCGCACTCCGGTGGAGGTGAGGATGTGTAAGGTAAGATGTGCTCAGCTTCTTCACCTTCCAAACGCGTGCTTTGGGCTTTGTACGTGGGTGGCGCTCAGAAATACCTGTTTTGCCACCCCCCCCCCAATGCCCATCAGCTGCTGCACAGAAGGATTTGTAGTTTAAAGTAAAAATCATGCAAGGCCTTTATTGTTAAGAATCCACTCCAGAATTAGGAACGGTTGAATGGGAAACTGCTGCGTTGGGGGGGGGGGGGGGACATGACACCAGAGATGGTGAGAGAAAGGTCTTAAACCCTTCCAAGTCCCACCCCACTCAGAGTAAAGTCCAGACTCCGCCTCACAGCCCAGGCCCCCTAGCCACCCACCTCCCACCAGCTACCTCCCCATCTCATCTTTCTCCTCCAGTTAGATGCTCCTTTTGGTTCCAGGTGCAGTCCTGCCTCAGGGCCTTTGCACCTGCTGTTCCCTCTGCCTGGAGCACTGTTCCCCAACCTCCTTCTAAACCTGGCTCTCTCATCCCGTTCAGATCTCTGATGGACACCCACCTCCTTTCAGAGGTTCCAATTTCATGTCACCTCCCTATCACATCACCATATTTCTCCTTCCTGACACATCCCCTATCAGAAATAATTATTTGAGGGGCGCCTGGGTGGCTCAATCAGTTAAGTGTCCCACTAGATCTCAGCTCAGGTCTTGATCTCAGGGGCATGAGTTCAAGCCTCGCATTGGGCTCCATGTTGGATGTGAAGCCTACTTAAAAAGAAAGAAAGAAAGAAAAAGAAATAATTATTTGACTTATTCATCCATTAGCCATCTGAAAGCTCTGAGAGACAGGGATTGGTGTCCCCAGCACCTACACATGTGGACACAGTAAGGCCCTGTAATGGTGTGACATGTATGAATGAATGATTGGAGAGGGTGACTTTGGCCAGGGGGGTTAGGGCAGACCTTCCTGGAGAAGTGACATTGAGCAGAAACCTGAAGGAGAAGGAGCTAGCCAGAGGGAGAGGTGGGGCAAGAATGCCCCAGAAAGGGGGAACAGCAAGGCAGCTCAGTGTCTGACTCAGGACACGCTCTTCTCAAATGTGACCTGTTGCAATTATGTGATCCTCACAAAGAGCCCATTTTACCCATGAAACAATAAAAGCTCAGAGGGGTTAAGAGACTTGAAGTTGTCAATATCCATCTCTAGGGGATACCGAGGATGGTGTGGTGGACCTGGCCCAGACCCATGGGGGTCAGGGAGTGGAGAGGGTGGTGGACGTGAATCAAAGAATCTCCGAGAACTTCCACCAGTGCCAGCCTGGGGTGGGGGGAGGGTCGGGGAGGACTTTGCAGGGGAGGAGATGCTGAGCTGAGACCCAACGGGTGAGGAATGAGGGTGGAAGAGGAGCAACCCAGGTGGTGGGCACAGTATGTGCAAAGGTCCTGAGGTGGGGCCACAGCTTGGGGTACGGAAAACCGGCATGGGTGGAGTGCAGTCAATGAGAGGGACACGGAGAGATGCCTGTGGCCCAGATTGAAGGGGCACACATGTTCTTATAAGCCAGTGGAGAAAAAACAGAGGGAAATAAGGTGAAATGCTGAAGGCAGATTATCTTCAGGGAGGTTATAGCAGAATTGTATTATCTTTTGTATCTGTTTGCATTATTTCCAAATTCTCTATAGTAAACACATATTACTTGTAACTAAAGGGGGAGGGAGAAAAAATTATAAATAAAAATCCCCTAAATCTCTGCCTTTATTTTTTTAAGCTTTTATTATTTATTTTGAGAGAGAGAGAGAGAGCGCGGGGAGGCAGGGCAAAGGCAGAGGGAGAGAGAGAATGTCAAGCCGACTTCATACTGACTGTGAGCCTGACAAGGGGCTCGATCCTAGGACCCTGAGATCATGACCTGAACCAAAAGCAAGAGTCCCACACTTAACCGGCTGAGCCACCCAGGCAGCCCTAGATCTCTGCCTTTTGAAAGTCTGGAAGGAAATGCACTTCGTTCGTGACACAGATGAATTTCAATTCTTCTCTGGAATTTGATCATTACTTGTGGTAATGATAAAGTATCAGTGGAATGGAATTATCAATGGAATTATTCAGGAATGAAGCCAGCTGTTGAAGCCAGGGGCTGCTTGATGACTTGTGTCATGTTGTAATTCTTCAGGCACGGGAGGAGGGGCGGATGGGGGAGATACTGAGGCTTCTGGAAACGGGAATAGAACGTGATACTTAAGCAGAGACGCTTCTTTTGCTGCCGGTGAGGCAGGCCCCTTCGGCGCCAGCTTGACCAGGCCAGGAGCCTGAGACAGCCCTTAAGACAAGAATCCCGAGGTTCCCCGCGTGCCTCCCTCCGCCAGGGGGCGCTGCTGGCTAACGTCCTGCTCCCAGCTGCATCGTCTAGAGCAGGCAACAGGACCTATTCGCAACTCAGTTTCCCCATCCCTGAGGTGGGCATGGTATTAATTTTGGGTAATAGGGTTTCTTTAACCCCAGAGACACGTTCAATGCCCCTATATTTCTCAGATATTTCGGAAAGGTCACAGACCACCTTCCAACCACAATTTACCCAAGGACTACGATCAGGCCATAGAGGAGAAACTGAGGCCCAGAAGGGGCTATGACTCGGAAGAAAGCCTCAGAGGCCTCCTTCCCCTTATCAGGAGTCTAGGGGCAGCCTGAGAAACAGAGACCTGCCGTGGGGGGAGGGGGAGAAGGCTGTGTTTTGTTGCTGTTCTATAAGAGGGAGAAAGGAGGGGGCAGCAGAGGGTCCTGGGGCTGAGGAGAATAGAACCCAGACACCCCAAGACAGAAACTACAGAGACTTAAAGCAGGAACCGGTCCACAGGCAGCCACAAGCCAAGTCAGTCTTCAGAGAAGTTTCCAGACACAGAGCCGTCTTTCCTGCCCCTTACTGCTGCCGACCAGAGCTCCTGAGACAGATTTGGGTCTGGACAAAGCGTAGGTGCTGAAAAGTCTCCCATTCAAGTCCCCATTCTCTTGCATGAGCTGCCTGGCAGACGAAGGGGAGGCGCCTGAGCGGGGTGGGTCTCCTGGGGGCTGACTCGGCACCTCCTTGTGTGGGGCTACCCTAGGAAAACACAGCAGGCACAAGCCCGGCACATAGTAGTGCCCAATAAATACGCGCTCAAGAGTGAAAAGTGATGGATGTGCCTCCAGAATGACCACTGGAGAAGGTGGACAAGGGGCCTGGCAGACACCCTCTTTCCACACTGGGGGGGTGGAAGCCCAGCAGGGAGATCCCAAGGGCACTGGAAGAGGCTGCTCCCAGCCCAGCCCCTCAGAGAGCTCTCTCGGCAAAGCCCAGGGTCAGGCTGGACCCCAGCCAAGTGCCACCAATTTGACCCCAAGGTCTGCCTATAACTAAAAGCCTGGTTGTTGCTCTCGGGGGGGGGGGGGGAGGCAAGGCAAGAGCCACTGGGACCTCTTTGTGGGAGGCCCACCCACCCACCAGGAGCCACTAGGTGCCAAATGGCTCAGCCACCACATTGGCCTCATGGTCCATGCAGGGCTTGTCCCCAGTCCTCTGGTTGTCCAGGAGTAGGGCCCCAGGGTCTGAGCTGGCTTCAGGGGCCAGAGGCTCAGTGTCAGGTGACTCCGAGACTTCCGTGTCCAAAGCTCCGTCCTCCTCTTCCTCTTCTTCGGCCTCCTCCAGGGTCAGCTCAAAGTGGAATCTGTCAGGACTGCTGGGCTCAGGGCTGGTGGGACCCACAGGGCTGCGGGGGATCTTGCTCTGGTACCACTCCCGGTTGTCTTCCAGCGTGTCCAGCAGGTCCTGTGCGTCTGGGTGCACCAGATCAGCCCACGTCTCCCACAGGGGGTGTGCGATGTAGTCAATGAAACCCACCTGTGGGTTGATACGGGGGGCGGGGGGGGGGTTGCTGTGTGGTGTGAGTCACCATGGGATCTAGACCTAGTCCAGCCTCCAGGCCTTGCCCAGCTGGTTCCCTCTGTCTGGAATGTCATTTCCCAACTCCTACTCATCCTTCAAAACCCTCTTCAAACAACCCCTCCTCTAAGGAACCTCCCCGGCCCCTTCTATACTCCCCCAACCACTAAAGCTTTCCTCCTATCCCAGCCCTGACCCCTCAGGGCTGGATGGATATGTTCCCCAGACTGGGAGCCCCTCCAGGGTCCCCCACATCACCTAAAACAGACATTTCCAAATTCCACGGGGGCAGATCCCTCTCCCCGCAGCCGAGAATGTGTACCAGGCCTGACTCCACCCAGCCCAGTGCAGACCTCACCCTGAGGCCACGCCCCTTCCGCCTGGCCAGCTGTGGTCAAGCCAGGACTCCTGGGGTCGGCTCACCTGCCGGTTCCCTCCCCTATCCCCCGTGTCTGCCAGTGGCTCAGCCCAGGGGCCCTCAGACCTGAGACTTCTCTACCGAGGCGGTGTGCTTATCGCACATGGGGCTGATCTCCAGGCCTGATTCACGCTCCCGGTCGCCCTGCTGGAAGAACTCGGCCATGATGCGGTCTGTCCACCGGCGGTACAGTTCCAGGGGCTTGGTGGGGTTGCTGAGGTCCGCACAGTGCACCAGGTTCTGCAAGACCTGGGGAGCCCAAAGTTCAGGAGGGCTCTGGCCAGGCCACCCTCAGGCCTGATAGCCGCCACCCCCCCCTCCGAGGCTGGTACCCTGAACACACCCATCTTACAGGTGGGGAAACTGAGGCTGGGGAAAGAATGGCTGAGGCACAGGTGTGGGACTCTAGGTGCCTCCGTTTCTTCAAGTTTGGTACACAGTCGGAGCTTCACAAATAAAGCGAAATGAGAGTTGTGGACCCCGGGGACCCCAGGGCCCACTCGGCCGCATACCTGGATGCGGTCAGAGTAGTTGTCCAACAGCAGGACTCCAAGGCTTGTCACCTTCTTGGTCTCCACCATGGTCTTGAGGTCGGCCAGGAGGTTCATGTGTTTGGACATGTCTGTGGCCAGGACCTGGGGGGCAGACAAGGGAGGATGACAAGTATGAGGACTGTGCCTGCTCCACCCCTCACTACCCACCTTCCAGACACCACACCCACTCTGACCCTTAGCCCCTTGAGCCTCAGTTTCCTTATCTGTGAAATGGGGGAACATAACAAGATTCACCGCAAACCCAGTTCACAAGAGGAACTGAGTCAATGGTCCCTTCTCCAAGGTTGTTGGGTTCACGGGGAGCAGCCCACGTATGGGACAGGGCAAGGGGAAGGGAGATTAAATGGAGGACTGAGGTGAGCTGTGTGTGACGGCAGTGGTGAGACCCAGCAGAGGGTACAGCCTGTGCAAAGGCCCTGGGGCTGGATGCGCTGAGGAACATAGAGGAGGCAGTTGCGGCTGGAGCGAGTGAGTGCAGTAGCAATGGCGGGTGAGGAGTGCAGTGGGTCTCAGGGAGGAGTGGGGGATTTATCCTGCAGGGGGATCTAAAGCCAGGAAGGACCCGTCTTGGTGCTCCCCAACCACTGCCCTGTGGCCACCATGTGGCCAAAAGGGCTGTTTTTAGCCATTTGGAAAGAAGTTCAGCTCTGAGCACAGCTGTTTACAAGTCAATTAAAAAAAAAATCAACTTAACTGGACTCATGCAGAGCCAGCCCAGGAGTGACCCACATGCAGCCCATGGGCTTTGCTGAGAATCAGATAAAAATCTCAAAAATTCTCCCCAAACCTCCCATCCGCCTCAATGATGTGCCCACTGGGGTTACCTATTGCCCAAGGCCCCAGCTCCACCTCATCAAACTTCTAATTCCTCTTCACTCAGAGCCTTGGTTTCCTCTGAGCTACCACCACATTCTGTTCCCTTTTCTGGGAACAACCCCCCCCCCCGCCCCCACCTCATGGCCCTCCACACCCTGCAGGCCCCACTGACTCAGTGTTCCCTCCTGGGGAAGCCCTCCCCAGCTCTGACTACCCCCACCGCCAGCTCCGTCTCCAGGTCTCCCATGGGCCCATCTCCCTCACAGACCATGAGTCTCTTAAAGGCCAGAGCTCTACTGGTCATTGGTACAGGGCAAGCACACAATAGGTGTCCAATAAATGCTTGTTAAATTAATGAATGAGGGGCACCTGGCTGGCTCAGTTGGTAGGGCATGTGACTCTTGATCTCAGGGTCATGAGTTCAAGCCCCACGCTGGGCATGGAGCCTGCTTAAGTAATAATAATAATAATAATAATAATAATAATAATAATAAAATTCATGAATTGAGGCACAAGACCCCAAAACTTACTGTTGTCTTCCGATCTGAAAAATATCAAATGAGCAGACTTATGTTTCAGAAAAAACTGTACCCGAAACCCCAGAAACTCAGTGTGTGAAGTGCAGCCAGGACCTAATTCGCCCGACCCAGGGTCTGGTGAGCCCCGCCCAGGGCTGGGATGGTCGTTACCCCGTTTTACAGAGGAGAAAGCTCAGGTTCGGAGTGGAGACGTGGCCAGGTCCAGCTGAACCCGCAGCCGGGCCAAGATCACCCCGTCCCACTCCCAGCTGTGGCCTCACCATGTCAATGACCATCCTGCGTAGACTCAGCCGCTGCTTGGCGCTGAGGTTCTGGAAGATGTCACAGTTCTCCGCCTGCAGCAGCTTGAAGCCCACGGCCAGGTGGTGGTTCTCCAGCACGGAGGCATCGTTGTACATGAGCGCCAGCTCTGAGTCTGCAGGGGCGGCACAGAGCCTCAAGACCCGTCCACCGGCCCGCTCCACCCACAGGCAGGTTTCGCAAGCCCTCGGCGAACTCCTACTCATCTGTGGAGGCCCCGCCTCTAATGCCTTCTACTCCAGGAAGCCTCCTAGAATTCTGTCTTTCCCCTTAGCCCTGCCCCTGGGGGCCTCTGTGTTCAGCTCCGCCTCCTCGAGACTGGGGGACGCCTCCCGAGGCCTTGGCATGGCAGGAGACAGTGCGTACTGAGTGCTGGTTGATTGAACAACTGAGCTGGCATCTTATTAGGCTCTGGGATCGAGTAAGAAAGCTCCACTCTTGTCCCCAGCTCTCCAAGGATGCATACAAGAGGCACCCAATAATTAGTTGGCTGAGTTCTTCAGAAACCTCAGAAGACCCTGAGCTTTAAAATCTTTGTGGGGGCGCCTGGGTGGTGCAGTCGTTAAGCATCTGCCTTCGACTCAGGGCGTGATCCTGGCGTTCTGGGATCGAGCCCCACGTCAGGCTCCTCCGCTATGAGCCTGCTTCTTCCTCTCCCACTCCCCCTGCCTGTGTTCCCTCTCTCTCTGGCTGTCTCTATCTCTGTCAAATAAATAAATAAAATCTTTAAAAAAATTTTTTAAAAATTAAAGAAAATATAATCTTTGTGGTCCCAGGTCAGTTCTGCCACGTTTGTTATCTTCTCATTTACCGAGCACCTACTGTGTACCTGGAACTGCTCTGAGCACCTAAGGGAGGGATGGTCTTAGCCCTTTCACAGACAGGGAAACTAGGCTCAGAGCAGGAATGGGGGGGCCCGAGTGCACAAGACTGACAGGTGGGAGGCAGGGCCCCGCCCCCGACTCACTGGTGTTAATGAGAAACTGGTTGGAGACCCCAGGATGGTCCACATCATGGATGGCGCTGGCAAAGATGGCAGCCAGGATTTCCAGGTCTGTGAAAACAGCCTGAGCAGGTGCGAGGCGTGAGAGGTAAGGGGTGGGCTCTCTGCCCCCTGCACCCACCCTGGCTGCCTCCAGCCTTAGGGCCGTACCTCGAGGGCAGGTGTGGCGAGCAGCACATGCGTGGACTGGGCCACATCGGCGGCGTGTAGGCTGTTGTGGTAGGCCACATCGGCATGGTAGTGACTCTCCAGCGTCAGAAGGTAGGTAACCAGTGTGTCCGCTGGGATCTGAAATGTCTTGAGCAGGTCCCGTTCCTGGTCCATCACAGGCCTCCAGTCAAGGCCTTGGCCTCTGGGCAGCAGCACACACTATGCCTTCTCTCCTTCGGGACTCCAATCCATCCCTCAAATGCCCCCTCTTCCAGGATATCCTCCCTTCTCTCCCTCTGAACTCCCTTGGTCCCTGTCCTTCCCCTCTGGTCCATCCCTGATCTCACAGGGCTGGGGGTACCCCTGTCCAGCTGTTCCCTCCAAGACGGGGTCTCTTCAAGGCCGGGCTCAGGGCTGAGGCTTGTTGACAATGAATTTTTCAACCCAGGGAACTCTTATCCATCCTTCAATATGCAGCTCAAATTATGCCATTTGGGGTATCAGGGAGATTTGAAAATGAGTGTCCCCGGAGGTCTTGGGGCAGGAAGGTGCGAAGGAAAGAAACTCCAGCTGCCCTGGGAGCCGCGGGCAGGTAGGTACCTGAAAGATGCTGAATATGATGGTTGTGAGGGGCCGGTTCCCACTTAGCTCTGCCACCTTGAACACATCGAGTCCCCACTTGTTGGTGTCTTCCAGTTCCTAGAATGTGCAGAACTGGAGCTTAACTCCAGCTCACCTTCCTCAGACCCTGGACCTTTGACACCGCCCCCAGCGGGCTCCAGGTCCTACACTGAGCCCCACCTGCACAGTATACAAGCAGACAAACTGAGGCCCAAGATAGGGCATCCAAGCAGAGCCACGACTCAAACTCAAGTCTCAGGATTCCAGTTGGGGACCCACCTTGGCCAGCTGCCCCTCCTGGTCAGTCTGGACCCCAAAGCGTGGGACGGTGGCTGCAGAGAAGCTGGCACTGTGGGGGAGCCCACGCAGGCTGCTGATCTGGGACATGGGCCTTGGAGTCTCCATGGGGGTCACCCTGGGCAACTCCATCTCAGTCTGCTGGTCTGTAGACGGAGCAAGGTGGGGCTCAGGGAAACTGATTCAGACCTGCTGGAGTCTTCCTGCCTAGCCAGGTCCTGGACCTCACCAAGCCTCAGGATCAACCCATTTCCTTTTTACCTGGATCAAAGTAAGCTTGGAGTAAAGTCCCTACCTGGCCTGTACCTACCCTTCTCTTCTGTTCATGGCTGATCTCAGTGACCCCTTCTGTTTGACACTGCCCTTGGGTACCTGGGGTTCAGTATTTGTCCCCAAACAGCCACATGCCCTTTCCATCTCCCAAGCTGGAGACCTAGCTGTCTCCATGTTTACTCCATGTCCCCCTTGGAAAACTTCTACACATGCTTCAAAACCCTTTAATGTCCTCCTCCTCCTGAAAGTTCCCTCTGCTCTTCCCTGTGGTCCATCTCTGACCCCTGGGGTTGGAGGTATCCGTGTCTGGCTCTGTCTTCCCCAGACTGAGGTCTGTAATACAAGTCTTTCTTTTTCTTCCTTCTTCCTGTCTCTGTGATGTTGCCCAAGCAGTGACCCACACAGCTCACCCAGGAAGGTTTGGGAGATGTACTCGGACACCTGGTTCCCAGAGCGGCTGGTTTCGGACAGGTGAGTTAACTCCCGGTTCAGCATCCGCTTGAACTGCAGGAGAAGGTGAGGGCAGTGATGATGGGGGCACTGCGGGCAGAGGCAAATGATCTCGGCTATCTGGTCCTCCTCACCTTGTTGGAGGCCATTTCCCCCACTGAGTGCCGTGTCTGCAGTGTCTCCAGCTGATCCAGACACCAGTCCAGCTCGTCCAGTGTCTCCAAAGCCAACTTCTGCCCAGTGTCCTCTGGGGGCCAAGCTGGTCAGGGGCTGCCTCAACCCCCCTGGGGGACCCTGAGCCCCTCACGCCTCTATCTCTGCATCTGGACCTTGGAGCCCTTCCCAATAAGGCCGTAAGGACTCCAGGTCTGAGTGACAGATCTGTCCCCAAGCAGGTGTGGGACCATGAGTAGGTAGGTCTCTGCCCTCCCTGGGCCTCGGCCTCCCCATCTGTAATATGGGCGTGGAAGACTCCATCCCCAAGGGTGTTTTGGGGATTACAATTAGCAAAGCCTAAGGACTCATGGGTGGAGTGGGTCACCATGGAGAGGAAGGTCACAGCTGTCCTGCAGTGGGAGGAGGGAGTAGGAGCAGGCACATTACCTGTAAGTGGAGGGGGCTGAGTGCCAATTAGGGGGTTCTCGACGGATGCCTGCCTGCGGTAGGGATAGCCTCCGTCACTCACAGCCCCGCCCCCAAGTCTCCCAGGCCCCGCCCCCACCCAGCACACCCCACCCTTTCCCCCGAGGGTTGCTGGCCCCATTCTTTTCGGGTCCGGCCGAACTCAGCCTGGCCCACCTTGTTTTCAGGCCCCGCCCCCTCTAGGCCTGGTCCCGCCCCCTCCGCCAGCCCCGCCCGTCTCTCCGCGGGCCCCGCCCCGTGTCTGCGCTTGTCGGCCCCACCTCTCTCCACTAGGCCCCGCTCCCGCCCCGCCCCCTGCGTACTTGGCTGCCCCGCGGCCTTGCAGGTGGGCAAGGGCTGCAACGTTGCTACGAACTGTCCTCAGGCTGGCTAGGACCTGTCAGAAGGGGCGTGATCAGTGTTGGAAAGCAGGGGTCGGCTCTGCCTGCTTGGCTCACGGGAGGAGGGGCAAACGGTAGGCACCCACCTGCGCAAAGGGCGTCACAATCATGTCTTCTCCGTGTCTGCGGGGAGGCGGGACATCAGGAAGGGTGGCCAGGAAAAGCCCTCACGCTGGTTCCCATCTTCCAGCTTTTACCCATACTGTGCCCTCAGCTGAGCGAGTCCTCCCCTCATGACTCCTCTTTTCGGTGTCCTTTTGGTCCCTGAGCTCCCCTCACCTGACTCTTCTCTGAAAGCAGCTCCTCTGACCAATCCCCATCTCACAAACAGGGAACCACGGGCGGCAGAGGTCTTAATAGAGGCAGGAGGGAAATTCTTGTATTTCTCTTTTCATATGGCTACCAGGAATCTCAAATCGAGGTGTGTGTTAGGTTGCTGCTAATTGGACTTAATGTCTCTGGATTGCCACCCAATCCCAGCCTAAAGTCAAGCACAGAGAATTACCAGGTATCATTCTCCTCATGCTCAACTGCGTAAGTGAGCTGTCTGGAAAACACCTACTTAAACCTCAAAGCCCAGCTCAAAGGACCACTTGAAGGAGGGGTGCTGAATGGAGGAATTAAGGAAGGAGGGAAGAACGGGGAGGTGTCATTCCACCGGCCTTGGACTCACAGATCGCTAGCCACAGAGGAGTTCCGGGACATGGCCTTGGGCGAGAGTTCGTAGTCGCTGTCGGAGCGGTACAGGAAGGACTCTCGCCTCTGGCTGTGCTGAGCAGGGGCCTGGATGACCCGGCCAAGGCCAGGCCCAGCCTGAGGGTCCAGGGTGCTTCTCCCGCATGAGAATCCATTTTCCAGGTCAAAGCTGAAGGCAGATTGGGCTTGGTCAGAGCCGAGGGTCCTGGCATGCCGATGCCTGGCTGTGGCCCACACCCATTGTGTCACATCCTCCCCGGGGCCTCGGTGGGTTGGGCAGAAGTAGCCTCCAGTTTGTCCACCTGCCCCACAGTCGCACCCCTACCCAAGGACCCTGTGCCCCTCATTCCTCTGTCTCCACATCTGCACCCCAGAGCCCTTCCCACTGGGACCAATCTGGACCCCAGGACATGAGTTTCAGATCTGTCCCCAAGTGGCTGTGTGACCATGGGTAGGTTTCAGCCTTTCTCTGGACATCAACCACCTGGTCTCTAATACGGGTTTGGTATACTCCTTCCCCTGCGGAGTTTTTAGGGAGTTACAACAGAATACGTGTGGACTGCTGTTGTATGCCTGTACCCCTTAGTTTTAAGGCCTCGGTCGCACGATAAATTCACCAGGACTGGAAGCAACTTCCTGGGCTTTCCTTTCTGGAGGGGGCCTGGGTCCAGCTTGGATCTGACATGCTCCAAGGCTCCCCTAGCCAGCTTTGGCCACCTTCCGGATCACCTGTCCTCTCCCGCAGCTCCCAGTCCCCACACTCATTCTATATGGCCCTGCCCCAATCTTGTCAACCACACCCCCAGCTCACTTGGCCTTGTCCTCAGTTTCCCCACTCCTCTGCTTCATTTTAGGCCCAAACGCTCTGCCTGTTACCTTTCACCTCCGGGCCTTTGCACAGGCTGTGCCTTCTGCCCGCAGCACCATCCTCCCCCCAGTGCCCCTTGTTGCTGAAATCCCCAACACCCCCTCCCAGCTGGCAGCCCTGTGTCTCTCTCAGATCACACCTGGACTGGGTAAGAGGGACTACACCTCTATCTCTTGGGATTACAGATCAGAGAGAAAAAGTGGGAGGCGCGGAGGGCAATGCAAGTTCAGGAGAGGGCTTAGCAGGAGAGAGAGGAATTAGCACCGGAGGAGGGGGGGCTGCCTATGGGGGGACGTGGGCTTTCGAGAAAGGAGAAGGGGATAGGCAGGAGCGAAGCCAGGAAGACACCGGGGACCGCCCAAGACACAGGGCTCCTGGCCAAGGGCCAGTGTCCACCTGGTCCCCTGCCGAGTGACCCCTTCCCAGTCCGCAGGCCGGGATCAGCACCTGCTAGGGAAGGGGATTCGGCTCAGGCTGCAGTGGGGGTGGAGGATTCGACCGGGTTCGGTCCGGCTCAGTCACGTACAGCCACGTTTGACCTGAGTTGGGTCTGATTACACATGGTTGGGCCTGGTCCAGATAGATTCGGTCGCGTGAATTCAGTAAGATTCGGCTACGTCCGACCGCGCTCAGGAAGGTCCGGATGCATAGGGGCCTGTTCGCCTAAATCCGGCGGCGCTAGGTTTCCGAGCAAGCCCGGGTGGCGGCCCGAGTCGGGCATATTCGGCTTAGTTCGGCCTCACTCGGGTATGTCCGGACATAGTCGGCTATGTTCGGCCACTCTCGGCCTTTTCGAATTCGGCGCTTCCCAGAGAATCCCCAGACAGCTGGGGCTTCCGAGCTCCCGCTTCGCGACGTCACCCTGAGGAGCGAGTGCCTCTTAACCCTACCCTGCCCAGGCCAGGCCTCGGAGGCTAGCAAAGACACACTCCGGAGGGCTAGCGGCAGCAGATACCCAAACCTGCCCTCGGAGGGGGAGCCCTGGGGGGGGGGGCGACCCCCTACCCCTCCCTTGCTTCTCCCCAAAATTTCTGGAAGAGCAAACCTGTGGATCAATAGGGAAACTGAGGCGAGGAGAGGCAACAGGGTGCTGGATTAGAATCCAAGTAATGGGTGCGGAGGGTTAAGAGCTGGGCGGGGATTTTCGCGCCGCGAGAAAAGCTGTTTTTCTTTCTGCTCTAAACTTAGCCGGGAGCGGTGGGGTCAGACCGTGGTTCCATGACGCGGGCGGCTCGGGGCGAGGTCGCCTGGACTGTGGGAACAGTGCGTCTGTCCATCGGTTAGATAGATGAACTGAGGCAAGGGGGCGTCGGAGGGACCCATCCTCCTCCAGCCTCACCCTCTGGCAGCGAGGGCTCTCCCTCGGCGGCCCTGAGCTCCCTCCGGAACCCTCCGCAGGGACCCCTCTTCGCAGGCGTCTGGTGCCCTAGCGGCGCTCTCCGGGACCTGGGACACCCTGCCCCTCCCGGACCGAAAGGGCGCCATCAAGGACCACGATCACGACTGCCTCCACCCTGCCAGCTGTCACTGGCCGTGTGACCTTGGTGAAGGGACCTTCAGTCCCTGAGCCGGCAGGTGCCAAATTATCAAGTGAATGCTAATGTGGCACGAATCCAGAGCAAGGTGCCAGACACAGTCGGCGCCCACAAGCCCCACTTCCGACCCCAGCCTCGCCCCCGCGCCCCACGAGGTCACAGCTTCCTGAAGGGGTCGGGATTAGAACCCAGAACGATGGACGGATACAGTTTTTCTAGGACGCAACCGAGGGGGGCTGCGAGGAGCCGGCGCTCAGTCAGCGCGGGTCGGCTTTCTGCGGGGGGCACGCATCTCGCCCTCTTACACCGCGAACACCCTGCTTCGAAGGCCCCCAGTCAAATCAGTCTTCCCCTGTGGACGCCGCGGAGGCTTAGTGTTTGGCCCCCGGGCCATCTCGTTGCTGGCTTCGGGACTGATTGGGGAGCGAGGACAAGGGGAGGAGTCACTTCCTCCTCCCCTCACTCCCAGGGCGTTCAGCCCGCCTGCCCCGGGCAGGCGAGGGTCAGGAGGAGACGTGAGCCTCAGCCCGTCCTGCTCTGGGCCACACAGCTGGAAAGGGACAGAAGCTGGTCCCCTGGGCGTTTGTACAGGCAGCGGGTGGAGGGAGACAGAGATAGAGAAAGACAGAGTCTCCAAGTCCGAGAGACAGAGAGAGAGGGCAGGGGGAAAGAGATACGGAGAAAGAGAGGGAGGGGCAGAGCGTCCCTACCCTGATTCCCGACCCGGCTCCAGCTGTCCCTGACTTTGCCCTTCCCACCTCCAGCCTAGCTGTTCTGGTGACCCCCACCTGGCCCTCCGTCTCGCCTCACCACAGCGGATGGGCCACAGTGAAGCGCCGCTGCAGACGGATGCTCTGGTTCACCAGGAGTTTCCTGAAGAGCCCGGGGGAGCCGCGCGGGGAGCCCCGAGGGGAGCTGGGCCCGGGGACCGGGGCGGGCGCGGGGGGTCCCTGCATCGCCAAGACCGCGTGGAGGCTGAACCCAGCGCGGGCTGCGCGGGACCTTTTCTGGACAGCCGCGGGGGCGGGGCCCAGCGGGGAGGGGGCAGAGGGCGCACCGGGCTCCGCCTCGCCACTGGACCTCTCCATGATGCCCCTACCGGGACGAATGGGGAAACTGAGGCACTGAGCTGGACGCGACTCTCTGCTCCTTCCCTTTGGGGGTGGCCCCGTGGGTCCCAGAACCCGGATCTTAGCCACTTCCCTCTGTCAACATGACCCCAATTAGGGCAGTTTGTTGGGTTCACAACTTGGCTGAAGAGTGAAATGCGGAAGTCAGAAAGGGAAGTGTCCTCCATTGTGAGAGGGTCACCGAGGCACGGAGTTTGCCAAGGGGCTGCCCAGATCCCACACAGTGTTTCCACTACCCCTCTGCCCATTTTCCATATGGAGAAAATGAGGCTTGAAGCCACCAGGGGCTGCCCCCAAATTACAAACTCTTAACCCTTTACCAGGTGGGGAAACTGAGGCTTGGAGAGAGGTAGTAACAGGCACGTGGCTTTGCTGCAGGACAGTGGGGTTCGAACCCAGCTCCCCCTCTCCCAGTCCCCCTCCACAAGTCCCCACATGACCCCCACCCGCTCTGACATTCCCCAGGCCCTCTCTCTGGATCCTTTCCCCTCTCTTGCTGTCTCTACCGGACAAACATCCGCCCTCCGCTCCCGCCAGGTCTTCCGTCTGGGAAGCATCAGCTGCCTCTCCCCTACCCCAGGAAGGACCCCAGAGGGCCTGGAAAGGGAGATTCTGGGGGGTTTTCAGGGGTCTATACCAGGTGCTCTATCCTCTGAATGCTGGCGTTGGGGTAGCCTGCCCCATTCCTCAGAAAAGGGAACCAAGTCTCAAGGTGTCACACTTGGAGGTAGGACCTTGAATGCCGATGTCTTAGGTGGAGGCAGCTGAGGCCCAGGGAGGCTGGGCCTCTCAGCTGAGGCCACACAGAAGCTCTAAATCCAACTGCATCCCTGCTGTGGGATGATACCTTCCTCTGCCTGGGCTTTGTCCCAGGGGACTTCACACATTTTGGGGTCCCTAGGCAAATGGCAACCACATTTCTGACACTCCAAGGGGAATGTGATACACAATGGGATGATTCGAGCTTCAGTGGGGGTACCTGAGGTACCCCAGGGAGGAGACTCTGACTCTCTCCTGACTCCTAACCATCCCATCATCCCCATTGTACAGGTGAGAAAACAGAGGCTCAGAGAAGGGGCAGGCTGGGGCCCAGGAGTGCAGAGAGTCTCAAGGACCTGGCTGGGAACCCCCTCCTGCCCCCATGGCACTGCAACCGGACACCTGGTGGGAACCAGACTCGCTGTCCCAAAGTCAAAAATACCATCTGTAGTTGCTGTGGCTGGACCTAATTATAGCCAGTCCCCAGGGGATAGAGGCTGCCAGGGTCAGCCTGGTGAAGGCACTGGGGACAGGGTCAGAGGAGCCAAGATACCACCTCAGCCCCATGGGAGGGACTTGTAAGGGTCCCATGTCCCCAAGGAGAAACTGAGGCACGATTCAGTCCCTCCCCAGATGTCACAGACATGAAATGGAAAGTGAAGACAAAATGCATCAATAAAAACCGCTTCCTACTCGCCTGGAGCTGAGCCAAGGGCGGCACATGCAAAAGTCATTCGATTTTCAGAGCAACACTACGAAGTGGGGACTATCACGCTTACTTCGTGGAGGGGGAAATTGAGGCACAGGGAGGTGGTGTTCGCTTGCTCAAGGTCACACAGCCCTGAGCGGCATGGCCAGGGTCATTCAAGCCTAGGCTGGAGGGCTTCCTAGCCTGTGCCCTCTCCCACTTAATGCTTAACTGACTGCATCCCCTCTGAAGTCCCAGAGGCTACACTGACATTAATGTTTTATCCAGAGTTTCAACAGTTTAATGGTTTGAAACATTAATAGATTCAACTTTAAATATTTTATTAACAGTTTTAAGAGTAATGATCTATTAATAGCTTTTTGAATGGAGAAAATGAGCCATAGAGCCAAGACTCAGCATTTGAAGCCTGATCGGCTTGACTCTGGGAGACCCCAAATCCAGCCGGGTAAGGGGCTGAGGCTGCAAGAGGTGTGGACATAAGGACTCCCCCTTCCTGACTTTGTCCCTGTGTCCTGCCTGACCTGGGGAGTCCCCAGCACTCTAGTGCCCTTAGGTAACACTATCCAGAATTCCCCCACCGAAGCAGTCCTTCCTTTGGCAGACACTTTTCTCCTCTGCCACCAGGTAGCCCCAGTGAGACAGAAGATGGGTGCTGTTGTGCCGATTTTACAGACAAGTAAACTGAGGTCTGGAGAGGAGCGATGACTTGTCCAAGTCCCCATGGAGAACCTATTTTTTAAAAAGATTTGATTTATTTATTTATTTATGAAAGAGAGAGAGAGCATGAGCAGGGGCAAGGGGAAAAGGGAGAGGAAGAAGCAGACTCTCCCTGCTGAGCAGGGAGCCCGATACAGGACTGGATCTCAGGACCCTGGGATCATGACCTGAGCCGAAGGCAGACGCTTCACTGATGGAGCCAGCCAGTCTCCCCTCCCCCACCCCTTTGTAGAATCTAGACAAAGAGAAGAGAGCAAAGGCTGAATCAAGTGTATAGACGCTCACATGGGTCAGTTCTCACCTTCCTCTGCTCCAGACCCTTCCCATGGCTCTCTATTGCCCTTCCATCTCAATCCATACCTCTCTGAGGGCCTTGTGTAGCCTGACCCTTTTGAGATCTGAGCCTCCCCGGCCCACTCCTCTTGACTCACTCTGTTCCAGGCTCATCCCCCTCCTTACTTTTCCTTGAACCAGCCAAGTTCACTCCCACCCCGTGCTCTTGCCCAAATATTCTTCTCCTGCCCACTCTTTGCGTTTCAGGTCATGGCTGGAGCATGACTCCTCCAGGAAGCCATCCCTGACTAGCTGGGTAAATATTCACAGAGCACCCTTCTCTCATGGGTACAATTTCACATTTCCTTGTCATGATTGTTTGATCGGGATCTGCCTTGCCCACCAGGCCCTCGAAGGCAGGACCTGCCTTTGCTCACAGCTGTGCCCTCAGAGTCTGGCAGGTGCTCAATACATGCTTGGAAGTAAATAGAGAGCTTCCTCCTCCCGCCCTTCAGCCACAGTGATCTGTGTTCAGCTCTTCATATACCTGATCCTCTTGAGTCTGAGGCTTTGAACATTTTGTTCGTTCTGCTTGGCGTATCCTTCCCTCCAGTCCTCCTGGCTAAATGTTCTTCATTCTTCAGTTTAAGCTTCATTGCCACCTCTTTCAACCCATCTTTTCTCAACCTCTCCTTGCCCAGTGCCGGATCAGAAGCCTCTTCTGGGCTCCCTTGGCACCCTGATCTCTCCCCATTGCGACACAGATCACACTGTGCTGTCTCCACCAGGTGTAAGTGTCTCCACCATGAGCCTGTCAGCACCTGTTTGCCCATTGCTGTGTCTGCAGTACAGGGCCTGGCACACAGTAGGTGCTTAATAAATGCTTGCTGAACAAGATGCTAGAATCCTTCCAGACCACATGATCTGCCTGGGGTAGTGGGGAGGACAGCCAGATCTGAGAACCAGGCTCCCACACAGAAAGTTCAAGACAAAATGTAGAAAATACGGATTCATGTTTGCATCTCACTGTCGACACTGAGGTTCGGAGAAGCATTGTGATTTTTTCGACACAACACAGTAGGTTGTCCTTAAATCCAGCTTCCCCGAGGGCTGAGCCCCTCCCCACACGCCAGCATATACACGCACCACACACGTGTGCGCACTCACAGGAACACAATCTCCTGCCTTCCAGAGCCACTTGGGGTCTCCCCCTAAGACAGGCGCAAACCTGTCTGTTTGTTCTTTCTTGAAGATGGAAAATCATGAGTCACTGAGAGTGGGGGCAGGAGGAGCTGAGGGATGGGGGGGATGGGGGGGCAACAGTCCTGCTGGGTCACCTGGGAACAGCTCCAAACCCACTGGGCCATAGGGCCCATCTGCTCCAGATGTATCCCAGAGCTGCTAGGGGACCAGGCTGGGAGTGTTAGACCAGGCTTGTTGATTAAGTAAGAAGTCAGTGGCCCCAGGAGGTCCATGGACCAAGGTGGTAGAAAATGAAAACCTAGATCCAGAGAGGAAAGGAACTCACCTGACGTCATCCAGCCTAGCCTCAAACCCTAGACTCTAGATCTGGCCTAGAGTCAGGTGGCTCCCCCTCCTATCCAAGGAGGGCCTGGGGCTCCAAGATCCTGCTCCTCAGTCCTCCAGTGCCTCAGCTTTCGAGCCCTGAGACTCCCACCTCTGGTTTCTCTAAGGCCCCTGTTTCCCCTCTCCGTGTTTCTTTTCTGTCTCTGTCTTATTCCCCTGCCTACCCTGCTTGCTTTACATGGAAAAGGAGGAGCAGCCCTCCCCCCTTACTCCCCCCTTCTCCGTTCCATCCCTTCTGATGTAGAAAAAAACATCCTGAGCTCAGGCTCCCCAAGAGGCTGCCACTCCTCCCCAAGTGACAGGGGGCCAGACAGACCACAGAGAAGGCTCTTCCCCAGTGCTGTGGACAGCCCGCACTGGTCCTCTCATACATCCTCCCCAAGGTGCCCTCAGATACTCAGGGTGGCCACAAACCCCACAAACATCCCAGGACATTCCAGGATCTGGAGGACCCTCAGACACCCAGCTGGGTCAGAGTGAAGTAATGCCCTGTCACACACCCATGGGCACCACAAGGAGAAACACATAGTCACGTATATACACTGGTGTACACACACCCAAACACAGCCCGTCACCCAGAGACACAGATGGCTGCGGACACTCACACAACAGGTCGGAGCACACACGGGTCACAGCTGCTCAGGCTCGTACACACACTCAGAGGCGATAGCATCTTAGCACGCCCAATCACAGGCCCATAAGCAATCATGACACCGCCACCCTCCAGCTCCACCCCACATAAACACAGCTTTTTTCCTCCAAAGAACCGGCTTCAAGCCAAGCACCAGAGACCCCCGCCCCAGGAGAAGCAAGGACCCTCCCCCACTCCCGCCAGGCCCCGCGCGCCCCTCCCCCATGCCTCGGGAGTGCCCTGCCCCCGCCCACCTACCGCCTGTAGGAGGAGGTGGGCCAGGAGCGCCGAGACTTCTCGAGCCCCGGCCGCGGGCTCCGGTCCCGCTCACAGCAGCCCGCGGACTTATCCGGGTCCGAGTAGAAGCGCTGCTGGATGCGGATGGGGCGCCGGGGCTGACGCCACAAGTGCTTCGGGGGTCTGGCTGTGCCTTGGCGGCTGCGAGCGCGACTCAACTCGCTGGATGCCTCCGCCCCTTCTTGGACCCCTGGGGTCTCCATGCGCCAGAAGAAGGGAGCAGGGAGAGCACGGAGCAAAGAGAGCAGGGCGCGGGGGCCGTCCCTGGGAACCAGGAGTGTCTGCGCCGGGGTCCGGCCAGGGCCGGGGGTGGAGGCGACAGCAAGGAGCTGTCCGCGCCGGAGGTGCTGAGGCGGGAGAAGGTAGAGACAGGGGCTCAAGGTGGGGCTGACACCGAGGAGCTGTCCGTGCCCGGATGGTGCTGAAGGGTAGCAAGGGAAGAAGAACTTGGGGTGGGGGTTGGAAACTGGGGCTGGGGACACCCCCAGAGCAGAGAATGGTTTGCTGTCCCCTCTAGTGCTGAATGAAGGAGGGTCAAGACATGAGCTTGGAGTGGAGAAGACAAATTGTCCTCCCTGTTGCTGCCAAATGGAGAGCAGGGAGATAGGGGCTCTGGAGACCCCCAGCGCTAAGGCTCTGTCCCTTCTCCTGGTGCTGAAAGGGAAGAAGGTAGTAGATTCAGGGGCTCCGGGAGGATGAGACGCGAGGAGCTAGCTGCAGGAAGCGCAGAGAGACAGGGTTTCGGGAGCACCTCCACACCAGAGCGTCGTCTGCCCAGGAGGTGCTGAAAGCTGAGCAGCGGCAGGTCCTCAACCCTCCCCAGTGACCGTAGCAAGGAGTCTGGAAGAAGAGCCAAGGGCTCTGGTCTTCAGAGGTAGGCACGGATGGTATTTCTCTGCAAGCTGAGGAAGATATGCTTAGCGGTTCAGCCCCAGATGGGGTCTCTTTGGAGCCCTAAAACCCCCACTCACACAGGGCAGGGATCCAGGAAGGGCAGAGAAATGGGGAGGGCTGTAACAGGGCCCTCCCATCCCTAGGGTGGGCACACAGAAGCTGCGTCGAGTCGGGGCTGCCAACAGTGGGGGTGGGTAGAGAGGGGCACCCTTTTATAGCCAGACCAATGCCCAGACCCTCAGTGAAAATGGTGGGATCTCATTCGTCCCACTATGGCTTGGGCCCCACCTCACAGCCACGATTCCTGCCCTCATATCTCAGGCCTGCCCCTCCCTTCCCCAGTTCCAGAAACTCAAGGCCCTGCCCACCAGACATCCTAATCTCAGGGGTAATTTCCTGGTAAGTGGCAAAGGGAGGGTGAGAACATTTTCTTTTTCTTTCTTTCTTTTTTTTTAAAGATTTTATTTATTTATTTGACAGAGAGAGAGAGACAGCCAGTGAGAGAGGGAACACAAGCAGGGGGAGTGGGAGAGGAAGAAGCAGGCTCCCAGCGGAGGAGCCTGATGTGGGACTCGATCCCAGAATGTCGGGATCACGCCCTGAGCCGAAGGCAGACGCTTAACGACTGTGCCACACAGGCGCCCCTGAGAACATTTTCTATTATGGTTAACAGAAGTAGACATGCACAGGAGCAGGGCTGGGTGTGTGGGTGCGGGCTCTGGGCTGGGGCAGGGAGGCATTTGGGGCCATTTGGTGCAGTAGGTTTGGGGGCAGGAAGAGCCACGATCTCAGAAGGATATTTCAAGGCTATTTCTTGTGGAGACTGTCAATCCTCTAGTTGTGTCCCCAGGTTAGAGAAATGGGAAATGTTTGGGTCAGACAGACTGAGCTCAAGCCCCAGTACTGCCACGTCTTGCTGGGTGATGGAAAACAAATGACTCTTCTCTGTTCTTTACTTTCATGGTTCAGTCACTGCTCTTCCTCTTAGCCCACTGCCCTCCAAAGATGACAGTGGGGGACAACTTTGTCCACTGGTAGGGAACAAGGGTTGGCTGTCACTTTCCCTTCTAAGCCTGTTTTCTATTCTGAAAAATGGGGATAATGATGGTGTCCCCGCATCTTGGCATTGTTGGAAGGATGAAAAGGGATGTCACAGCTAAAGGGTCAAAGACCAGGAGCTGTCCACACCAGTTCCCCCTCTCTTTTACCCCCTGCTGGTGTCCACCAATGCCTGGTGTGTCTACGTCATAAATAACTTCTAAATCTGCCTACTTCTCTCCAGCGCATGGCTCCACCTTGATCCATCCATGTACCACCATCTCCTGCCCAGAACCGCCCAAGCCTTGACAATTCTACTCACAGTAGTCACAGAGAATTTTTTTAAATGCCAATCTGATCACTCACTCTCTTGAAAACCTACCCATGGTCTCCCATTGCACCCCATGAGGTCTTGTGTGGTCCGGCCCCTGCCCAAATCTCCAGGCTCCCTTCCAGTCACACTGGTCTGGTTCAGCTCCTATAAACCTGATCTTCTTGAGTCCCAGGCTTTGTACAGTCTGTTCCTTCTAATTCACATAGGCTTCCCTGAGCTTCTGTGGCTGGCTCTTCTTCATCCTTCATGCTAACCTTAGCTGCCACCTCTTCCAAGTAGTCCTTTCTTCACCTCATACCCCCCAATGCTGGGCCAGAAGCCTCCTCTGGGTTCCCATGGCACCCTGATCTCTCCATTTGATATGAGTCTCTCTCCATCATCAGCCTGTGAGCACCAGCTGGCCCATGGCTGTGTCTCCAGTACAGGGTCTGGCACACAGTAGGTGCTTAATAAATGTTTTCTGAACAAGTTAGAGAAAGATTCAGCTAGATGAGGCACTCTCTCTCTCCTGAGCCTGGTCCCCTTGATCCCCATCTGCCTCCTCACCTTCCTGGGTCTGGATTGTGGCTTTGCCCTGTCCCTTGAGCCCCGATGGTGAACACCACACAGGCGCTGGGCTCAACCTCTCCAGGGTTTCCAAGGCGGCTTGACAGCGGTGGCAGCAGTGGGGTCCCTGAAAATCTTCTCTGGACGACACCACTGCCAAGTGGGCTCATGGGGATCAAGCCAGAATCCACTGATTCCCGGACCCGCTGGGGAGAGACAGTGGTGAGACATAAGCAGGTTCCCAGGCAGGGAGCCTCTCTGGGACCTGGGGGACCATGAGGAGTCTCCAAGATGCCCTCACCCAGATTCCTGGTCTGGACCAGAGAGCTGTACCTGAGTCTTTCTTTCTTTCTTCCTTCCTTCCTTCCTCCCTTCCTTCCTTCCTTCCTTCCTTTCTTTCTTTCTTTCTTTCTTTCTTTCTTTCTTTCTTTCTTTCTTTCTTTCTTTCTTCTCCTTCCTTCCTTCCTTCCTTCTTTCCTTCCTTCCTTCCTTCCTTCCTTCCTTCCTTCCTTCCTTCCTTCCTTCCTTCCTTTCTTAGATTTTGTTTATTTGAGAGAGAGAGCACAAGCAGGGGTGGGGCAGAAGAATAAGGAGAAGCAGACTTGCCGCTCAGCAGGGAGACCAACATGGGGCTCGATCCCAGGACCCTTGAGATCATGACCTGAGCTGAAGGCAGACACTTCACCGACTGAGCCACCCAGGCACCCCTGAGTCCTACTTTCTCCCTGAATGAATTTACCTCTTTGAGCCCCAGCTTCCTCATCTATGAAATGGGAATGTGGATCTCAAACTTGCAGATATGAATAGTGCCTTCCCCACAGGAGGTATTGCAGAAGTATTTATTAATCAATTAGCACATAGGGTATTCATTATTTATAACATTATATGATATATACTGCTATTTATTACAATAATATGCCCTCTAATGGTATTGTGTCATATTATATTTTCATTAAAATATAAAAATAAAATATGCAGTAAGTAAGCAAGTAAATAACAGTACCAACAGCTAACCTTTCTTGCACACTCATGCCGCATAGGTGCTGTTCTAAGGATCCCTCATAGATTAGGTCACAAGAGCACAATTATCCTCAAATTAAATAAAAAATTTTTTAAAGATTTTATTTTTAAAAGTAATGTCTACACCCAACGTGAGGCCAGAACTCACAACCCCAAGATCAAGAGTCACATGCTCTACCGACTGAGCCAGCAAGAGACTCACAATTATCCACATTTTATAAACAAGGAAACTGAGGCTCAGAGGTTAAGAAATTGCCCAAGTTTGCCGTTGGTAAATAAATCCAGAATTCTGAGCTTCAGGGTCTCATTTCTTGAAGGAAGAACTGAGCAGAAGAAATTAAATAAGATGGTGTTGGCGATCATGCCCTGAGTAAACACTTGAGACATTTGAAAATCAGACAGAATCAGGATGACTTGATGAGTCAGCAACGTGACCTCTCCAGCCCAACAGAACTGGGCTCACACCATGCCATGTGGTGTAGGAAAAGCATGCCTCAGTTTTCCCATCTGTGAAATGGGATGAAAATGGTACCAATTACTTGGGGTTGTTAATAACAAAAGGACAGACCCACATATTTCAGTTACAGGCTGCGAGCTGTCAGTGGTGCTGACCCCAGGACTCAGAATTCATAGCTTTGGGAGGGGGTGGTGTGTGCTGGGGGGGGGGGGGAGTCAAAGGAGCAAATGAGATGTGGGAGAGGTGGACCTCAGAGGGGCAGCCCCGCCTTCTCTTACTCTGCCTCTGAGCCTCACAAATTAATCTATCCCAGCAATCAGACCAAACATTCAGATGTGAAAACCGAGGTCCAAGAAAATATGGCTAATTAGGGCCAGAGCTAGGACAAGGGGGTTCAGGGAAGAAAGTATGAGGAACAAGCATCAGTTGAGCCCCCACAGAACATATTTCTACAGAGCATTTCTTCACAGAAGAAGAGGAAATGACCGGCTGAGAGTCACACGGCTGGGGGCTGCTCAGTTCCCCCCAACCCCACTTAGCTCTTTGCATGGATCTGATCCTTCTAGAACCCAGAATACTTAACCGGTCCCCCCACACCCAACCGCATAGGAGCATAACCCCTTTCCAGGAGTAGCTGAGTTCTAATGCAGAAATCTAAGTGTTCAACACTAGGCCTCCCCTGGGAGGGTTCCTGGCAGCTGGGAGGATGTGCAAGAAAGCAGAAGGTGGTGTGTGTGTATGCAACGGGCCCCTCCCAGAACAGGAGGCCCACTGAGCTCTCACCTGCCCTCTGTCTTCTTGGGGAAGGTGAGTTCCAAATGGGGAAACCACTTGCCCACATTCATACTCACTCATTTATTCATTCCACAAATACAAAGAGATAGTTCTAGCACATAGTGCTAGAAAGAAAATTAAACTGCGTGAGAGCCTGGAGAGGAATGGGAGAGCCACTGATATTGTTGTCCAGGCAGAATTAGGGGCCTTTTTGAAGAGATAACTTTGAACCGTGACCTCAAAGAGAAGAAGGAGCTGGCCAGAAGAGAGCTAGAGAAAGCATACCAGGCAGAGGGAACAGCACGGGCAAAGGCCCTGACGTGGGACTGAGCTGGTGGGTTTGAGGAACAGCAGAAGGGTTGGACTGGAGTGTGGGGGACGAGTGGGTGGGGACTTGATACAGGGCCTCAGAGGTGGGGTGAGGAGTTGGGAGTTGATTATGGGAATGGACTGAGAGCTTTTGAGGGATGTGATTTGTTTTATAATTTGAAGAAGCCTCCTGTGTCTGTCTCAGGGCAAGGGGCTGTTGGGGGCCGGGTGAAGGCTGGGGCAGCATTTGGGCAGACCATGGTGGGGCCCATGGGTGGATTTGGGATATGTTTTGGAGGCTGAGAGATGGGCCATAGCCGTGGATGTTCAAGGGGATTCAAGGATAAGTCATGCTTATGATGGGTGACTAGTTGTTTACCAGATAACTAGTAGCCTCATAGTTACCGGGGGGGGGGCACCTGGATGGGGAAGATTTGGCAGGGAAAAGTACCAAGATAATTAGGGCTCGGGGGCACCTGCGTGGCTCAGTCGGTTAAGTGTCTGCCTTCAGCGCAGGTCATGATCCCGGGGTTTTGGGATGGAACCCTGCATCGGTGCCCTGCTCAGCGGGGAGTCTGCTTCTTCCTCTCCCTCTGCCCCCTCCCTGTTTGTGCTCTCTCTCTCTCTCTCTCTCTAACAAATAAATAAATAGAATCTTTCTTAAAAATTAGGGTTTCATTTAAATATCATGTGACCCCTAGCGTAGCCAGTGGAGGCAGCTGGATGTTTGGGTCTGGGCTCGTGGGGGGCCAGGCTGGTTTTAGGGTGAAACAGACAAGACAGGCCCTGTGGGGAGCAGTTGACCCACCCTCCCCCATCTGGACCAGGGCTAGGGTAAGGATGGGGCACTCTCAGAGCTGCAGGCAGGAGAGGGGAGCGTCCTCCCGGCCTCTCAGCTGCAGCATTAATCAATCTGCCACTCCAGACTAATTGCTTTCCCTGTTGAGAGGTTGGACTAGGGACAGAAAGCCCAGGGTGGGGGTGGAGGTGGGGGCGGGGGCAGGAGGGGAGGAGGGGGAAGGGCTTAGAGGGAGGTTGAGAAACTGCCTTTTGATTTGTCCATCTTGCCTGTCCCCAATATCTGTGCAAGCCCTGGCTGTCACCCCAAGTCCTGCCTCTAAGTTGACCCTAAATCTGTCCCTCGCCTGCTCCTAACTGTCCTGTGGCTCCCCTCCAGAACAAAATCCACACCCCTCGCGGCAGCCCCTGAGACCCTACATACAAGCCCCCATCCCCACCCACAGCTGCCTCTCACCTTCCTCCCTCTCCCCCAGCTCAATCGGCCCCAGCCCCACCTATTCCTGCCTCCGGGCCTTTACAGAGCTGCTCCCTTTGCAGGGGAAGCCCTTCCCCAGCCCCCCCCAACCCCCATCTAACACCCCGCCCCCTGCCACGGGCTGGCTGCTTGTTTTCATCTACTCTTCAGCTTACATGTCACCTCCTCAGAGAAGCCCTTCCTGCCCAGCCTGGGCAGTCTCATTCCCAGTCACCCATCCCCAGATTTTATCCTTTTCCTTGGTTGAACATCTGTCTCCCCAGCCTATGAGCCTCCATGTCCCCCATGCCCAAAGCTGGGCCCCAAACACAGTGGCCATTCCACGTGCAAGTAGAATGACTGATGCTGTAAATTGAGTGTTTGGGGGGAGCTCTAAGGGGTCCCCACTTTACAGAGGAAGAAGGTGTGGCTCAGAGAGGTTGCTGGCTGCCGGGGTTCACTGGGGCTGTCTGACCAGGGCCTCCCAACACACCATGTTAAGAAGGAAGAACAGGGAGGCGCCTGGGTGGCCCAGTCAGTTAAGCGTCTGCCTTTGGCTTGGGTCGTGATCTCAGGAGTCCTGGGATCGAGGCCCATGTCTGGCTGTCTGCTCAGTGGGGAGTCTGCTTCTCCCCATGGAGTCAAAACCTTGCATCCAGACCCCAAAGTGTCCCTGCTGCTCCCTCCTCCTCCATGGGTCCCCTGCTCCTAAAAGCAGTGGCTGCCGCCCTGGGCTGGACAGCGGGATTGCGTCCCAGACTCCTAGGAACCTCTCTGGGCCTCAGTTTCCCTGTCTGTAAGGTAGGTCCCCAGGCAGCTCTGGGTGTTTCCAGTAGGGAAGGTCCTGTGAGCCCCCTCCCCATGGGCTGGACAGCCCAGCCCGCCCCCCTACCCCACTCACCTCGCTAAGCAGGAAGGAGAGTGCCGTCCCACTGCGCCTCATGCTGCAAGCGTCTCTGAGCCCAGGAGACAGATGTGAGACCCTCAGGCCCTGAGAGCCAGGTTTCCCCTGTGAGACTCCGCCTAGACAGGGAGCTCATCCCACACTGAGCATCCAGGAGCCCACAGGTGCTCAATCAAGGTAGCCCGGGCCATACTGCAGGCAGCAGGGTGGGACACCCCCAGAGCTCTGCAGGGGCCTCCCCGCAGGGGCAGCAGACCCTGGCGCCCGCGCACCCTCCCCCAGCCTTCTGCCCCCTCCGTGCCAGGGTCCGCAGCCTTGGAGCATCAGGACTTTCAGGAAGAAATCCCGAGGCCCCAGGCCCCATGGGGGAGCCATTCAGCTCCCAGCCCAGCTCCAGTGGATTCCGGGACCCCAGTCCACGTCTGAGAACCACCCCCCCACAAACTCACACAAGCTCTGCTAGGCTCAGGCAGGCCTGGCACTCCCGGCCACTGCTGAGTCCTGTCTGAGTCCTGTGACCTCCCTGGGAGTGGAGGAGGGGAGGACTGGACCTTCCCAACTGGGTGGCACAGGGTCCCCCTCCCCCCCGCAGAGCCCCTTAACTCCTGAGTGCCAGGCTCAGACAGGACACACCCACATAGCACCCCTAGTTCGAGTCAGGAGGTGGCAGGCCGAGTGATGGGGGGGTGTGGGAGGGGGTCCCCCACATGGGTGTGAGCAAGCGGCCAGGAGTGTGACCGAGTGTGTGTGTGAACGGTGGGTGGGTGGGTGGGTTAGGCTCACGGTGGGCAGGTGTTAAGTTTAATGGTTGTAAGAGAGGGAAAGAGATGGAAACATGAAGAGCCAAAGAGAAAAAGGGAGAAAGAAAGGGAGAGACACAGAGAGACATGAAAAGAGAGAGAGGGAGGGACAGAGAGAGAGACGAAGGGAGGTGCAGCCTTGAGGTAAGAATGGAAAGATTTTCCCAGCTCAGGGTCTGGAACACACGTGCTTCATAGGACAGCCCATGAGGTGTGACCTCCGGAGTTCACGGGTGGCCCTCTGGGGTGGGTCACCGAGCTGTGCCACCCTAGACAAATAGATGACTCTCTCTGATCAATGCACTCGTCACCAACAGCGGGGACCGGAAGTACGGGGGTTTGGGGGCTTGTCTTGCGCCTGGAGGAAAGGGGCCGGCTGCCACCTCCTGAGCCACTGCAAGTTAATGTCTCACCAGCCTGGCTGCCTGCCCGGGAGGCCCCGCCGTCCCTCTGCCCCCAAAAATCATTAGAGCATGACCCTCCCACCCCCACCCCGTCAGGCTTCATCCTCATATGCTGTGTGACCTTGACCCCCCCACCTCTGTCCCCACCCACTTCACAGAAGGGTAAACCCAGCCTTGAAGCAGCAGCTCCAGGCTGGAGTCCTGGCCAAGGCACAGCCTGGAGCCTCCACGTCCCACTCCGCTAGAGAAGCCTGGAAGGTTCCAGGGGACAGGGTGGGTGGGAAGCAGGAAGAACCCATTAACCCAGCAAAGGCCCCTAGGCAGAGGCCTGCCCCTCCCTGCACTACTTTCCCTCCTATACAATGGGAGGGTAGAAGGTGGGTGGCCCAGGGCTCAGACCCTAGGAAACAGGACAGAGACAATAAGGTGGGGGAGCCATTTTGACTCCCTGATCTCTGTGTGCTTCTCGTGCTTTCCCTGCCTCCTGGAACGACTTCTCCCCCTATTGATTTGCCCTCCTGAAGACTTGAAGGAAGATCTCCTAGATCATGGAATTGCTGGCTGGAAACTCCCCTGTGATGTCCGGGCTAAAACCCACACTCCTTCCCATAGCCAGTGCAGCTCCCCCTACTCTCTCCCTCACCCTACTGATTCCACTCATTTCTTTGTTGTCTCCCAAAGAGCTCAAGTTTTTTCCTGCCACAGGGCCTTTGCATGTGCTGTGCCTGCTTCCTGGGACACCCTCCCAGCTTTCTCCAGGGTGGCTCCTTCCCACCTTTCAGGTCTTGGTTCAAATATCACCTTCCAAGAGAGACCTCCCTGCCCTCTCAGAAAACCTGGACACGTGCGCCCTTGGGATTCGGCCACAGCCCCAATCTGTGACTCCATGACCCTCTGTGCCATCTGAAATGATGTCATTTGATCCCCTGACTATTGTCCGCCCCCACATTTGAGACTGTGGGCCCCATGAGGGTGGAGAAATGGTCCCCACTATGACCCCAGCACAGAGTAGGCACCCAGAAATGTTTGTCACAGGAGTCCATGACTTGGGAGGCCACAGAGGAACAGTAAGGGCTTTATTCTGACAAGCCTGGCCTCTCCTCAGGTGCTCCTGCCCCATCCAAGCCCCCTTCTCACTCAGCCCTGCGGAGATCACTCTGGTGGGAGATGGGCAACAGATGACCTTTGGTTCGCAGCTCCCTGGAGGACGAACACACACACACGAGATGACATTCAGGCCTCAGCAGGGTTTACAGCAGCGACTGGGAAGGCAATCCCTCCAGCCCACCCCCCACCTCACCATGGACACGTCATCCAGCTTCTAGAACTCAGACACACCCTGGTGGCGGCACTTCACAGCTGTCAGCACAGACCAGATGAGCAGAACGGACACCAGCAGACACACCGCCACGACCATGCCAGGGTTCCTGTGCACCTCGAGGGCCCCCGTGTCACCTGGCGCTGAGGGGAGGAGGCCTGAGTCAGGCCTGGACCCCACCCCTCCCAATGCTGAAACACCCACCAGGGCCCAGAGCTTTTTGAGTCCCTTCCCAGGAAGCTGTGCTCGTGTCCCCCTCCTGCTGCTGCTTCGACTTCTTCAAAGCACAGTTTTGTCCTTTTCCTTCTGAATAGTATCCATCTGTAAGGAATTCATCCAGTTCTCTGTGTGTTTGCTGCCCCCATTGGCCACTCTCGGGGGTTCTTGCAAAGTGAGAAAAATCTAATCTAGAATTCTGGTCCCAAATGCAGCAGCGCTCTGAGGATGCCTGCAAAAGAGGACACTTGGCGACGATGGTTTACATCCTGTGACTTTAAGCAGGTCATTACCCTTTGTGTTTACACTGTTCTTTGAACATTTTTGGAGACGATGTATTATTTGGAATCGCAGATTTTTCTAAACTCCCTAACAATGCTTGGCTTCTCCTGAGCCCCTGGGGCCCTGTGTGGTCACACTCTGCAACTACCCTACCCTCACTGCCCCCCACTAGTATTCCACTCACCCGGTTCCAGCCACCTCACTCTCCCTCAGATATACCAGGCACAGTCTTACCCCAGGACCTTTTGGTCGGCTGTGCCTGGACTGCTCTCCCGCTAGATACCTGTGTGACTCCCTCCATCACCTCCTTCAAACTGAGACATTTGCTGAACATTCTTTAAAAATTTCAATCCTAGGAATGTCTGGGTGGCTCAGTCAGTTAAACATCTGTCTTTGGCTCAGGTCATGATCCCAGGGTCCTGGGATCGAGTCCTGCATCGGGCTCCTTGCTCAGCAGGGAACCTGATTCTCGCTCTGCCTGTTGCTCCCCCTGCTTGTGCTGTCTCTCTGACAAATAAATAAAATCTTAAAAAAAATTTTTTTTCAAGCCTAGCATGCAGCTCTTGATCTCGGGGTTGTGAGTTCAAGCCCCACGTGCGGGTAAATAAAAGTTTAAAAAAATGTTTTTAATTCAATCCACTTGTATTGACATTCTGACCCCTTATCCTGTTTATTTTGTTCTTTTATAAACAAATATATAATTTACTTATAATCTGTCTCCCAACAAAGCTGTCTCTCACAGGACCTGAGGATACACACTAGGCGCTTAATAAATGTGTATAGACTGAAGAAGGTCTGAAGGGCTTTAGGTGAGACCAGGTAGAGTGGGGAGCAGCCCTTCTCCACATATTCTCAGGTCTGTGTCTCTCCCTGGTGGCCAATCCCAGAACTGCAGCCTGGTACCCCCAACCATTCCCCCAGCCCCCAAACCTCTCAGTACTCACCAGGATGGGTGGTCACAGAGGTCCCATCAGTGGTGGCTGAGGGCATGGAGGAGGGTTCTGTTCTGGAGCTGGGAGAAGTGGAGCTCCAATGCAGGGTTGAGGTGGAGGAATTTGGGGGGCTGGAATGGGAGGTAGGGGGAAGCTCTGAACCGGGGGAGCCAGAACTGGGGTGAGGAGGTTGTGAGAAGGTGGGCTGCAACTCTGGATTTGTGGAACTAGAGCTGGGCGGGGCGGTGGTGGCTGTCCCTGAATTTGAAGAGTTGTAGGGGGTCATGGAGTTTTCCGCTGAACTATGGGCTCTGGCCAGTTGAGTCTGTTAAAAAAGAAACAGGTCCAAAATGGAGTCACTTGTGCTAAGCCCCACATCAACAAACCAAGGCTTAATACCTGATCTAATTACATTTGCCACCTCTCCCACAGAAGTGTGACCTCTACCCCGTCAATCTGGAATGACCTGGTCAGCGCTTGGGAGATGATCTGCCTGATAGACTCCCCCCCTCCGCTTTCCCCCCAAGGAAGGTGAACTTGCCTGTAACAATCCACCCTTTGCCAGAAACTTCCTTTCTCTTCCCCCTTCTGCCCATAAAAGGCTTCCATTTCATATAGCTCCTCAGAGCTCTTTTCTATCTGCTAAGATGGGCTACTGCCCAATTCATGAATCATTAAATAAAGTCATTTTTTTTAAGATTTTATTTATTTATTTGACAGAGAGAGATAGCCAGCGAAAGAGGGAACACAAGCAGGGGGAGTGGGAGAGGAAGAAGCAGGCTCCCAGCGGAGGAGCCCGACGTGGGGCTCGATCCCAGAACGCCGGGATCACGCCCTGAGCCGAAGGCAGACGCTTAACGACTGCGCCACCCAGGCGCCCTAAATAAAGTCATTTAGATCTTCAAATTTACTCCATTGAATTTTGTATTTTAACAAGCATGTCTCTAAACTCATGGCTCTGGGGTGGATGGTAGAGCCTGTCTCTGCACTCGGAGGGCTGAAGTGGTTGGTGGATGTTTCCACTGAACTGGGGGAGCTGTAGCTTGGAAGCTGGCTTCTCCATCCCACTCGCCAAGAGCACCAAAAAAACAACGCTATTGACCTTGAGGGGAGGGGATGGCTAGGAACGGAGGGTGTGCGGGGCCCAGCCCCTGCCCCCGCCCCTCTCTGGATGTTGATTTCTTTATTATCCCAGATAGTAAACACCTGCCTCTCACGAGACTTGGAGGATTTAGTGCACCACGTGAGCGCCCAGTGGGAAATCGAGGCGCCCTTGTCTGAAGTCCCACAGCCAGAGTTCCAGGCCAGGTCAGACCCTCCCAGCCCGCATTCTTGCTTTAGGCTTCTAGAGGCCCTCTGAACCCAGGCAGCATGCAGGGGAGCTCTTTCTCTTCCTCCTCCCTCCCTCCCTCCCTCCCTCCCTTCCTTCCTTCCTTCCTTCCTTCCTTCCTTCCTTCCTTCCCTCCTTTTTTTTTAATTAAGTAAACTCTACTCCCCATGTGGGGCTTGAACGCATGACCCTGAGATCAAGAGTCGCATGCTCCACCAACTGAGCCAGCCAGGCCCCCCTGGGGAACTCCTTTAAACCTTCTGGGATTCGGTTTGTCTGTAAAATGGACATCACGGCAAGTCTGAGCTTCTGAGCGCTCACACAGGTCTGGCACCTCGTGGGTACTCAGTGACACTCGGCTACATAGATCCACTCCGAGCTCCCAGGGAGAATCAGCCCTGAATCTTCACCAGGTACCTGGAAGTTCCCCAAGGCTACACTTAGAACTTAAATGAGGGCCTGGCTCCGAGGCCTGGGCTCTGGGAAGAATCAGTGGATAGTTCTCTGGGAATCTACGCTGCTTTGTTCCAGCCACTCCCTGGCTCCTACCCAATCCCAGGCACTCAGCCCAGGAGCTCAGGGTGGGTAAATGTTTTGTGGGCCACCTCCCACAGTTACTTCCCAGTTCTGGGCTCCTAGGCACCCTAGTGGTTTGCCAGTTCATTCATCAACCGCTCCCTGCCCCACCCCATCCACTCTGCCCTGGGAGAATCTGTATTCTCTCTTCCTCTCTCGCCTAACCCCAGGCAGCGAAAATGGCGGAAGTAACATCCCGTGCTGGCCCCAGGAGGAGGCTGGGTCTACCCACAGGCACCCCCCTCACACACACACCCAGTTCTCTGTCCAGTCTCCCAGGCTCTGTGGGGATGACCCAGAAGTCTAGAAGAGGCACTGTGCCCTGGCCTGATGTCATTCCCATCTTACAGATGGGGAACTGAGGCTCAGAAGGGCAGGGAGTCTGGCCCCAGGTGACTGGGAAGGTGGGAAGAGGGCCCCTTAAGGACCTCCAAGGAGTCAAGGACGAAGAGGCCAGCCTCCCCAAACTGCTCCCTATCACTGAGGAATTTCTGCTGAAATCAGAAGACGACTCAGGGCCACAGTGGACCCCCAGCCAAACCAGGACCCCAGGGAGCCAAACTTTTAAAGCAAACCGAGGAATAGCAGCGGGCCTTGAAAGAAGAGGGGGGGGGACACAAGTTCTCCTGAGTGCCCGGCACAGGGTAGGCAGGTGCTTGTGAGCCACGGGAGACTCGACCAGAAGGTGAAGTGAGGCTCTTTCCATGCACTGTACCGGGAGTCTGCTTTGCCCAGAGATTCCTAGACCAGGAGGCTGGCAAGAGCCAAGTCCACTGGTTCAAACCTGGGCCTGGCACAGCTGGGAGACTTGTCTTGCCTGAGCCCGTTTCCCGAGCTCTGCAATGAGGGTAAATGCGGCGTCTTCGGAACGGAGCTCTTGCCTGCAGAGCTCTGGTCCCGTGCGCAGTGGCCTCCACTCATGACAGTCCGGGTTTGGGGCTGGGGCGTGGGGTCCAAGAGAGCAATGACTTGGTGGGAGACAGAGGGCCGGGGGAGGAGGGTCCATGTTCAACTCTTCTGTACCCTGGGAACCGGCTTACAGGGCAGCAGACGGAAATTGTCAGGTGCCAAGAATGTCTCCTGGGAGCCATAAATAGCATAAGTGGCCAGGAAGTGAGGCCTCGTGTCTCCCCCCCACCCCCCACCCCCCGAGCATGGCGCTGGGGTCCTCACTCCTCCTGTGGCGGCTGGCTACAAGACACCGAGGTTTGCAGTAGAACCTTGGCCTGGGTATGGAGGCCCCACTAGCCTCTGGCTGGCTCAGCTCCCGCTGGGATGGTGGGACTGGCAGTCTTGGGGCTGGGGCTGGGGGCTGCAGGCATGGTGGCGCCCCACCTTGCTTCTGAGAGGAACGGCCCTTCTTGTTTGGGGGGAGGCGGGAGGAGGGCAGGCCGACCAGTGCGGCCTGAGGGAGGAGTCCAGAAGCCAGGTGTGTAGCTGGGCCATGGGGCCATGTGTCCCTGAGCCAGCTTCCTGGAAGCCGGGCCTCCTCCTTACCTGTTCTTACCTGCGCAGATGACAGTGAAGAGAAATTCCCCGACAATAGCATGAGCACCAGCAGCAGAAGTGGCCGTGGCAGCTGGGAGCCTGTCATTCCGGGGCAGGGGCGGCCAAAGGCGGGCTCCGCACAGGTGTGTGGCCAGGTGCCTGCTGTCCACAGCTGCATGCCCAGGCGCACCCTGCTGGCGGCCTGCGGGACTGCGCACAGGCGGGGCCTCCAGACTCAGGGTCTCTGGGGGCTGCCACTTACTGTTCACCGGGGTGTCACTCCTGCCGCCCTCTCCACCTGGATCCCCCCACCTCTCCTAAAAACCGCACCTGGACCGTGACCCTGAAGCCCTCAAACTCTCCCTCTCCCCTCAAGACATTCCTGCCCCCCTGCAGTTCCCCTTCCCCTCCACTCTGTGGTCCCCTCCACAGCTGCCCCAAACCCATGCCACCACCCTCCTCTGCCCCTCCTCTGCCCAGGCTGCCCCCTCTGGGCTGGCCCCCTCCCCTCCCTCCCTCCCTCCCTCCCTCTCTGCCCTGTTCCTGCCCCTGCAGGCTGGGTATAGCTCTATTGGGCTCTCTCTCACCCAAAGCCAGGGGTGAGAGACAAAGGTGGGGTACACTTCCCAAATCAGGAAGTGGCTGGAACTCCCTAGCATTTCCTGAACGAGGCACCCATGCATGCGCCCGTAGAATTTTCTAGGGCCAACAAACTCAGGGTGGCCATTTTAGGCCAGGTCCCCAGACACTGGCTTCTGGAATGTGCTGGGGACAGCTTCCATCCGGAACTGCCTGGACCCCACCCCATTAGCCGTGGATAAATACAGCAACATATGTGGGGCTACACGGTTGGCCTTGACCTCCAGAAAAGGCTCCCCATCCCAGCCACAGACCCCATGTACCAAGTGCATGGGTGGAGGCTTTAGGGCCCCTCCCATCCAGAATGTTCCAGAGCCTCCCAATTCCCTCCCCCCTCCCCCAACCATGCCCAAGACACCCCCATGAGCACAGGTGCACCAAGACCCAGGCTGTGGAGGGCTTTATTCGTTAGACCCAGAGAGCCACACTGCCCCTCCCCTGGTGTCCCCCCACCACCGGTGAGCCAACAGTCCTAGACCCCTGGCCACTGCATGTGCTGCGGGTTGTCCCACGCGGCTGGTCCCAAGAGCGCTTCCGTAGTGAGGGAGGCCCGGGTGTGATGGCCGCGCCAGGTGGCCTGAAGCATCCTGGCGGCCATCTGCTGCTGCCTCAGCCGACGGCGCACAGTGAAGCCCCTCCAGGCCGACTGGATGGCCGTGGCGGCCTTATTCTGGCGACGGGACTGCCGGGGGCTCCGGGAGGCCGTCAGGGTGCCGCAGCCCCACGGCATGCCAGCCTGGACTCTGGAGCCCCGGCCCATGCCGTGCACCACACGAGTGGGCAGGGTGTGGCCACACATGTGGCACGTGCGGGGGCTGGACCCCACGAGCATCACCACACTGGGCGGGCTCCCCAGCCTGGGGCTCAGGGACTGGCAGAGGGGGCAGATGTGTGGCTGGCAGGACTGGAAGCAGCGGTGGTCCGACGCGGACTTGGTCCTGCTGTCCGTCTTGGTCCACACGCCTGGGAGCATCAGTGGCTGGGTTTGGTTCCGGCGAGTGCAGAAGCCTCGCCACGTGGCCTGGATGGTGGTGGCAGCTTGAGAGAGCCGGGCCAAGTCCCGCCGCACGCGGTAGCCGCGCCAGGCAGCCTGGATGATGACGGCCCACTGATGCCACACCCTGATGGTCCGGCGCACCAGGTAGCCGCGGGCGCATGCCTGGATGGTGACCACAGCCCGGATGATGACCTTCTCCACAGCCTGCATGGACGCCACCAGCTCCCCCGACTGTCTGGGATCCACCGCTGCCTCTCTGCCCACAGTGTCCCATGGCACAGAAGCCCTGGCCAGGTCCCAGGCGCCACCAGGGGCCGCAGCGCCGTTCGTGGACCTGACCGCTCCACTGAGGACGGCAGAGTCCCATGCTGGGCCACCAGCTATGCCAGCGTCCACGGGGCCCTGGAGTACAGCGGGAGTCAGGGAGGCCCTGTGACTGTCCACAGGAGCCACGGCGCTATGGAAATCCCGGGACCCCTGCATCGACTCCGGAGTAAAAAGGGGCCTCCGGGAACCATCCGGGGAAGACTCATAGCCCAGAGACACCCTCCGAAACCCCGAGGGCAGCCTAGGGGTGCCCATGTTGTGCGTCACCTCAGCGGCGTGGATGATGGGTGTCACAGCCCGTGGTGCGCTCTTGGAATGTTCGGGACTCCCCTGGAAGGACCTGGAGGTGTGTTCCTGCACTTCATGCAAGGGCACGACCCTGGCTACATTACTGTCTAACATGTCTGAGACAAGACAACCATGCATGGACCTATAGGATTTTCTAGAGCCAAGAAATTTGTGGCTGCTTTGAGTCAGGTCCCCAGACACTGGCTTCTCGTGGGCCCTGGGGACTGCGTCTACCTGGAACCCACCAGATGCCACCCCACCAGCCGTGGGCGGATACAGCACATGCGAGGCCTTGTGGGTGGTCCCTGACCTCTGGGAAATGTTTGGGGTCCCCATCCCAGGTATAGACCCTGGGTGCACACCAAATTCCATAGTACTGGTGTGAGCCAGCTTGGGTGACCCCGAGACTACGGGAGAAGCCCCCATCTTGTGGGCATGGCCCTGGGGCACCATGTGAGTCACCGAGGGGGTCTGGGGCACCATGTGAGTCACCGAGGGGCTCTGGGGCACCATGTGAGCCACTGATGCCCGTCGAGCCAAGGGGGCCCCAACAGCCTTGACAGACTCCATGTGCACACTGGGAACCCTGCTAGCAGTCACAAAGTGGGAATTGGGGGTCCCCCAACTAGTTGCCGACCTCTGCTGCAGGGTGGGGGTGCTGCCACCAGCCACGGAGTGCTTGGCAAAATTCAGGGACTGGGGCGGGGCAGGAGCCATGCCACCAGTCAGTGACTTGGTCTGGCTGGGAACCAGCTCCTCCAACAATGGCCTTTGACCGTCGGGAAGGAACTCGTGGCTGTGGCTAGTGTCAGCTGACAGGGGACTATGGGACATCCATTGGGTTGCGTCAAGGACCACGGACTCCGCACTGGATACGGACACCTGGGACACAGCCTTGTTCAGGTCCTCTGGTTTCGTCATGGCCTGGTCATCTGTGGTCTCAAATGGCATCATCTCAAGACCGTGGCTCAACTGGGCGGCTCTTTGCAGAACCGTGGGCTGTGGGTGTACCCGCCTGGTTGTGCCGCTAGCTTCCAAGGCCTGGGGATGCAGTGGAGCCAGGCCAGTGGCATGGGATGCCTGGAAGGGGGCTGTAGACCGTTCCCCAGCCAGGGCTCCATGGTAAGGACGGGGAGTGATCCCGACCAGCAGGGACCCCTGGGGAAGGCTCTGGGCCACATTTCCAACTGTGGACAGCAGGCCAGCTCCATTATCCGTGGACCCTAGAATCAGGCCCTGGTTCAGTCCACCAGCATCTATGGCTGGAACTACACTAGAGGCCACAGACCCAGGAGAGACCCTTGGGTCCATCCCACTCTCCACTGAACCTGGGATCAGGCTTGGAGCAGTGAAACTAACTGACGGTCTTAGGAAACTTTGTCTCTTCCCACCAGCCCCAGATGTTGCCATCAGACTGGGGGGCGCCCCACTAGCCACAGAACCTGGAGGAAAGTTCTGGGCCACAGCACTGGCCACAGGATCTGGAGGAAGACCCTGGCCCACGCCGCTGATCACAGATCCTGGGGGAAGGCTATGGCCGATACCATAGATCACAGACCCTGCAGGAAGGGTCGGAGCCACACCATCAACCACGTAACTGGGCGGAAGGTGGGGAGGCACACAACTGATCACGGACCCTGGAGGCAGGCTCTGGCCCACGCCCCTGATCACAGACCCTGGGGGAAGGCTGGGGGCCACACCACTGGCCACGGTACCAGGGGCCATAGCTGTGGTCATCCTACTGGCTACAGAACTTGGCACCAGGCCACTAGCTGCGTCCATCATGGGCTCTGGGCTGAAAGCATTTGCTTGTTTGTAATCGGGTGCCACAATTGTGGACACAGAAGGATGCTGGTGGTTCAAAGATACTGGGAGATCAACATCGACCTGAGACATGTCGGGGCCTGCACTGGCCTGAGAAAACTTGAATGGACTCATACCCAGTCTGTTGGGCCCTGAAGTCTGAGAGAAACCAGGGCCCACCTCTGAGGCTTGCTCATGAATCAAAGGGGCACCTGCCACAGGGGCCGGGGATGTAATGGGAGCCACGCCACTGGCCACCTGAAACTGGTTTGGGCCCATACCAGTCGCCATACTTCTCTGGCACATGCTCCCTGTCATGCCTGGAGATACAGGCCCTGGAGACATACTCAGGAACATACCAGCAGCCAGGGTCCCCCGAGACATATTCGGGAACATGCCAGCAGCCATAGCGCCCGGGGGAATGCTTGTAGCCATGCCCCGGAACAGAACCCCAGGATATATACTAGTTCCCTGGTCTAGACAAGAGTCCTCTCCACTAGCCCCAGATGCCTGGCAGAGATTCGGGGCTGAGAGAGTGACAGCAGAACGTTCAGGGATGTTTGGGTGCCCCCCACTGACACCGAGTGGCTGATGAAACGCCAGGGACACCTCGCTAAACTCAGAGACCTGGGGGTTTGAGGCCACCCCACCAACCATTACAGAATCTTGATGGGGGGCCATCCCAGTGGCTACAGGTGACTGGCTCAGATCTCGGCCCGTGCTGCCAATGGCAGCAGAATATGGGGTACTCAAGGGGACTTCGGTCACAAATGATGGATGACGCCAACTAGGGCCCACTGCATTCACCCTTGATGGTAGATTTGAACCCACCTTAGGGGCCCAACCTGCCTGGCTGGCTGCACAACTGGTACCACCAATTACAGATGCCTCGAAGAGGCTGAGGGGCCCCCGATTGGCCACAAATGGCTGGGCTAGGCTGGGGGCCACCCCACCGGTCATAGATGCCTGGGCTAGGTTGGAGACCATCACACAAGCCACTGATGGCTGGGTGAGGCTGGGGGCCACCACACAGGCCACTGATGGCTGGGCGAGGCTAGGGGCCACCACACAGGCCACTGGTGCTTGGGCTAGGCAGGGGGCCACGCCACCCGTCACTGACGGTTGCTCTCTGGTGGGAGCCATCCCATCAGTCATAGATGGCTTAACTAAGGTGAGGGCCACCGCATCGGTCACAGATGGCTTAGCTAGGCTGGGGGTTACCCCACTCATCATAGACAGCTTAGTTATAGATGGCTTAGCTAGGCTGGGGGCCACCCCACCAGTCAGAGATGCCTGTTTTAGGTTTGGGGCCACCCCACTGGTCATAGATGCCTGAGCTAGGATGGGGGCCACCCCACCGGTCACAGATGGCCGGGCTAGGTTGGGGGCCACTCCACCGGACATAGATGCCTGGGCTAGGCTGGGGGCCACCCCACCGGTCACAGATGTCTGGGCTAGGCTGGGGGCCACCCCACCGGTCACAGATGCCTGGGCTGGGCTGGGGGCCACCCCACCGGTCACAGATGCCTGGGCTAGGCTGGGGGCCACCCCACCAGCCACAGATGGCCGGGCTAGGTTGGGGGCCACGCCACCGGTCACAGATGGCCGGGCTAGGCTGGGGGCCACCCCACCGGTCACAGATGGCCAGGCTAGGTTGGGAGCCACCCCACCGGTCACAGATGGCCGGGCTAGGTTGGGGGCCACCCCACCGGTCATAGATGCCTGAGCTAGGCTGGGGGCCACTCCACCAGTCACAGATGGCCGGGCTAGGTTGGGGGCCACCCCACCGGTCATAGATGCCTGAGCTAGGCTGGGGGCCACCCCACCGGTCACAGATGGCTGGGCTAGGCTGGGGGCCACCCCACCGGTCACAGATGGCCGGGCTAGGTTGGGGGCCACCCCACCGGTCATAGATGGCCGGGTTAGGTTGGGGGCCACCCCACCGGTCATAGATGCCTGAGCTAGGCTGGGGGCCACCCCACCGGTCACAGATGGCCGGGCTAGGTTGGGGGCCACCCCACCGGTCACAGATGTCTGGGCTAGGCTGGGGGCCACCCCACCGGTCACAGATGGCCGGGCTAGGCTGGGGGCCACCCCACCGGTCACAGATGCCTGGGCTAGGCTGGGGGCCACCCCACCGGTCACAGATGGCTGGGCTAGGTTGGGGGCCACCCCACCGGTCATAGATGCCTGGGCTAGGTTGGGGGCCACCCCACCGGTCATAGATGGCCGGGCTAGGTTGGGGGCCACCCCACCGGTCACAGATGGCCGGGCTAGGTTGGGGGCCACCCCACCGGTCACTGATGGCCCGGCTAGGCTGGGAGCCACCCCACCGGTCACAGATGCCTGGGCTAGGCTGGGGGCCACCCCACCGGTCACAGATGGCCGGGCTAGGTTGGGGGCCACCCCACCGGTCACAGATGGCCGGGCTAGGTTGGGGGCCACCCCACCGGTCACAGATGGCCGGGCTAGGTTGGGGGCCACCCCACCGGTCACAGATGGCCGGGCTAGGTTGGGGGCCACCCCACCGGTCATAGATGCCTGAGCTAGGCTGGGGGCCACCCCACCGGTCACAGATGGCCGGGCTAGGTTGGGGGCCACCCCACCAGTCACAGATGGCCGGACTAGGTTGGGGGCCACCCCACCGGTCACAGATGGCCGGGCTAGGTTGGGGGCCACCCCACCGGTCATAGATGCCTGAGCTAGGCTGGTGGCCACCCCACCGGTCACAGATGGCCGGGCTAGGTTGGGGGCCACCCCACCGGTCACAGATGGCTGGGCTAGGTTGGGGGCCACCCCACCGGTCACAGATGGCCGGGCTAGGTTGGGGGCCACCCCACCGGTCACAGATGGCCGGGCTAGGTTGGGGGCCACCCCACCGGTCATAGATGCCTGAGCTAGGCTGGGGGCCACCCCACCGGTCACAGATGGCCGGGCTAGGCTGGGGGTCACCCCACCGGTCACAGATGGCCGGGCTAGGTTGGGGGCCACCCCATCGGTCACAGATGGCCGGGCTAGGTTGGGGGCCACCCCACCGGTCATAGATGCCTGAGCTAGGCTGGGGGCCACCCCACCGGTCACAGATGGCTGGGCTAGGCTGGGGGCCACCCCACCGGTCACAGATGGCCCAGCTAGGTTGGGAGCCACCCCACCGGTCACAGATGGCCCAGCTAGGTTGGGAGCCACCCCACCGGTCACAGATGCCTGGGCTAGGCTGGGGGCCACCCCACCGGTCACAGATGGCTGGGCTAGGCTGGGGGCTAACACACGAGTCACAGATGGCCGGGCTAGACTGGAGGTCACCCCACTAGTCTGAGATTTCTGGTCTAGGCTGAGGTTCACTGTACAAGGCATAGATGGCTCAGTTAGGCTGGGGATGACCTTACTAGCCATCGATAATTCAGATGGGCTGGGGGTGACCTTACTGACCATAAATGGCTGGCCTGGGTTTAGGGCCACCTTACCGACTACCGATGGCTGGGATAGGCTTGAAGTCAGCCTAGCAGCCGGGGATGGCTGTCGATAGATGGTAGGAACCACATTATCCAAAGACAGACTTCTGGTCAGTCCTGTCCTGTAGGATATCTGGGATAACTTTTCCTTCGGACCCATGGAGCTCTGGCCTGAGGACATATCCTTCTCATCCTGGTCATCTGAGCCCCAGCGGACACTCAAGGTCACGCGGCCGGACACTGAGCTGTGGTGCAGAATGGGGACCAGCTCTGAGCCTGCGGACGGCTGGTGGTACAGGTTTGGAGTCGTATGTCCCCAACCTACTCTCTTGGTTTCTTCCCTGTCTCTAGGCCTCCGGGGCCTCCCCACAGCCTCTCCGGAGAGGAGGGTATCTAGATGGATGTCCCCATCCAAGCTGGCCTCCCAGGACTCCTCCTCCACCAGGTCGACAGCAGTCAGACTGGCCACAGACATGGTGGAGAGGCTGAGCGAACTGCAGCTAGGCAGTGAGCTCTGGGAGTTACTCACATTCGGGCCATAGTCCGTGGAGCCTTGGGAGAGGCTTCCAGCCATGTCATTGTCTGAACCCTGTGGCAAACTGGCCGCCAGTTCATGGAGGATATGGCCCGTCACTTGCTCCGGTGGGCAGCGCGCACTGGAAAGGGTGCCCTGGGTTCTGTTCCTCTCCTGCCTGGGGACGGCTGCACGGGAAAGGGTGCGCGCGAACCTGCTGCCTGGGGAGGCTAGGAACATGCTGGGATCCGCCTGCGTCTTGAGTGCCCAGCGGTGACCAGGAGCCATGGAGCCGGGCAGGAGACCTAGGGTTATGTCACTGGCCTTGGGGGTCTGGGGTTGGGTTAGGGACACTCTGCTCACATTGGCAGCCCTCAGCAGACCTGGGGTCGTCTTACTGATCCTCTCCCTAGTGCCCATGGAGGCCCGTTTGTGATTTGGGGACTGAGTTTTCTGCACGGTCTCCTCACGGACCACGGATGGCTGTCGCGGAGCTTTGGTAGCTGAGGGTCGGTGCATGCTGGAGGGCACCTTGTTGACCCCGGAGGACTGACACCAACAAGCAGGTCCCCCATAGGCAGCGGCACACTGGTGGGGGTGCGAAGCTCTCCCACCACCCGTGGTGCGGGGACGCGTCCCTGAGGCCACCCGGCCCTCCCCTGACAACGCCCACGGCCGTGGGGCCACCCTGCTGACCGCATGTGGCTTATGGGAGCTCGGGGCTGTGCCACCAGCCACCACCGATTGCTGGCTGGTGCTCGGGCCCACACCATTGGCAATGAGTGGCTGCCACAGACTGGGGGGCAGCTGCTGGTGGGGCGGCTTGGGCAAACTGGGGCCTGTGTCACTCTCCATGGGGCTGAGATCCAGTGCCAGTTCACTGGCCCCTGGGGGAAGGCATACGTTTTCCTCACTGACCTCAGGGCTCAGAAACAGGTCTGAGGATGAGGCCCTGCTGGACTCCGTCTCCCATGATAGAGTGGGGTCCAGGGCAGCGATCAGGGGATACTGATGAATGGCGGTGATCACTCTACGAGCTAGGGAGGCACCCACAGAGACCACCGGTGAGCAGGGTGACCCCCTGAGCATGGCCCCATCCCCCATCTCTTCCAAGAACCCGGCAGGCCAACCTGTGAAGAAGCCCTCCCAGGCCCCGTCCTGGGGAACCCTGACCTTGCTGGACTGTGGTCTCAAGGGCCCTAGGGCGGGCCCCCACGCGACCGATGGGCTCCCCCTGTAGTCCACCTCCACCGGGGCCGGGATCACAGTCATCTTGCTTCCTGCTGTTTTCGAGGTGGCCTTGGGGAGGACAACACCAGTCCTCAGGGCCGCCTGAGACAAAGACTGGCTCAGGACAGCGCCCAGCTCCCCCTGACACAGGGCTTGGCTCAGAGCGGCCCACTCTTCCTCCGTCAGGGCCTTGCTGAGCACGTCTGCCAGTTTACCCTGCTTGGCCTTGGTGAGTTCCGCCCGCAGCTCACCGGGGGACAGGGTGCGGGACAGCGCAAGGCCCAGCTCACCCCAGGATAGCACTTTCATCAGCGCCGTGCCCAGCATGCCCTGGGGCAGGGCCTTGGCCATCGTGGGGCCCAGCACTTTCTTGGACAGGGCCTGGTTCAGGGCTGCCCTCACTTGCCCCTGGGAGAGGGCTTTCGCCAATAGGGCACGGAGGTCCTCCTGGGAGCCCAGTTCGGCAGCCAGCTCAGCACATAGGGAGGCGAGCTGGGAGGCGGCCAGCTCTTCCGGGCAGGGTGTGGTAGGGCTGGTCATGGGTGACTGGGCCCGGGTAGCCCCGCTATCACCCCAGGACTCAATGTGACATGCGGGGTGTCCGGCAGATGCCAGCAGAGGCACCAGCATGCTCTGGGTCTCGGAGGCCCCCTGGCGTGGGCCCTGGGTGGCTTTGCTCTGTGCATAGCTGTGGGGCTGGATCTGGGTCAGTCTGTCCTCTGGCTTGTTTCGGGACAGAGTGCCAAGGGCACCAGCATGCTGGCAGGACTGGGTGGAGGCCTTGAACCCGGCCAGGAGTGGGTGTGACTGGGTCTTGTTGCTGAGCTCTGTAGTTTGGTGGGCCGTGTAGAGGCACTTGGCTGTTTCTGTGACCAGCTGGGCCTGGGACTGCACCTTGGTCAGCCCGGTGGGCAGATGTGCTTGAGATTGGACCTTTATCACTCCTGTGGCCAGATGTGCCTGGGACTGTGCCTTGGTCACACATGTGCCCAGATGTGCAAAGGACGGAGCCTTGGCCAGCTTGGCAGGTGGATGTCCCTGAGACAGGGCCTTGGACAGACATGGGCCCAGATGGGCCTGAGCCTGAGTTGTGGTCAGCCTGGCGGGTGAATGTGCCTGGGGCAGGGTCTTGGACAGACAGGTGCCCAGATGTGCCTGGGGCAGAGCCGCAGTCAGCTCGGCAAGCAGCTGTCCCTGGGACGAGGCTGTGGTCGAATAGGTGGCCAGCCGTTCCTGGGGCAAGGCCTTGGCCGGACATGTGGCCAGCTGTGCCCGGGGCAGGACCACGGCTGTTTCTACAGGCACATACACCTGGGACTGAACCTTGACATCTGCCCTCAGGTGTGTCTGTAATGAGGACTTGTTCCTGTCCTCGGCTACTTTCACCCAGGGTGAAGCCCGGGGCATTTCAATGGCCACGCTAGTACTGGACACTGTTTCCATCTTTACCTGCTTCTGGGAGAAGGCCTTCATTTTTTCGGCTTCCGAAGGAGGCCTGGCTGGAGCCTTGGGGGCCCCAGCAACCAGATGTGGTGGGGGAAAGTATTTGACCTTTCCATCAGCCAGGTACGACTGAGAGGAGATCCTGACCGTTCCTGCTGTCTGCTTTGCGTTCACCACAGCCTTGGCCTTCGGTCCGTTCAGACACGTGTGGGATGAGGCGTTGGGAATGCCGGCTGCCGTGGCTGCTGGAGATGAAGACTTCAGATTTCCAGCTGCTGAAGGTGGCAGGCATAGGGTCCTGAGGATGGCGGCCATTGAGCGAAATTGGGCTGGGGTTTTGGTGACCATGGCTGCCAGACGCGTCTGGGGAGGGGTCTTGGTCACTGAGGCCCCTGGGAGCGTCTGAGATGGGGTCTTGGCCATGGCCGTGGCCGGACACGTCTGCAGCGGGGTCTTGGTCATCGGGGCTGCCGGGCGCATCTGGGTTGGAAGCTTGGCCATGGCGGGCACTGGGCATGTCTGGGGTGGAGCCTTGGTCATCGGGGCCACAGGCCGTGTCTGGGCTGGGGGCTTGATCATCGAGGCCAAAAGGCATATCTGCGGTGAGATCTTGGCCATCATGGCTGCCGGCCGTGTCTGGGGTGACGTGATGGTCATTGAGGGTGTTGGTCGCATCTGGTTTGGGGTCTTGGACATCGGGGCTGCTGGGCACGGCTGGGGTGGGGTCTTGTTCACCATGGCCGCCAGGCATGACTGAAGTGGGGTCTTGGTCATGGTGGCTGGTTGGGATGTCTGCGGTGACGTCCTGGCCATCGCGGCCACCGGGCATGTCGGCGGTAGGCTCTTGGCCATCGGGCCTACCTGGTATGTCTGGGGTGGGGCCTTGGTTATTGTTACCGTGGGCGCCGAGCACGGCTGGGGTGGGGTCTTGTTCATCATGGCCGCCAGGCATGACTGGAATGGGGTCTTGGTCATCGCAACTGCAGGGTACGTCTGGGGTGGGGTCTTGGTCATCCGGGCCGTTGGGCATACCTGGGGTGGGGTCTTGGCTATTGTTACCGTGGGTACGAGGCATGGCTGGGGTGGGGTCTTAGACATCGCGGCCACCGGATACATCTGGGGTGGGGGCTTGTTTATCACAAGCGTTGGGCCTGTCTGGGGTGGGGCTTTGAGGACCTCCGTTTCCACGTGGGCCTGGGTCTGGGTCTTGAGCGATCCGTGAACCGCCTGGGCATACCTCCCACATGGCGGCGGCCCTGGGGCTCCTGCCTTGCTGGCTCTGGCAGTTACTTGCTTGGTCTTCACCGTGTCCCCTTCTACGTGGACAAGGCAGGCATTGCGGATGGTTCCCGTCAGCGGGCACGGGTGGCACTTTGCATCTAGACTTGCCGGACATGGATGTCTGATGGCAACGGTCTGGTGTGGCAGGAAGGTGACGCTGGGGCCCCCAGGGGCGCAAGGAGCCTGCGTGCCAGGGTGTGGGGCACTCTGGGTCTGCAGCAGGGCCAGCTGGTGGGTGCAGGTGGCCAGGCTGTCAGAGGAAGGGAACTGGGTCTCCTTGCTCACCATGACAGGCTGTGCCAGAGGGGGCTTGCCCTCTCCTGGATGCTGGAACCGCACCTGCTGGGGGGCGTGGTAAGGGATGTCGCCCTCCTCCACGCTCACTTTTTTTTCCACTGACTTGCCAGACCGGAGGAGACGCCGGGTGTTGAAGCGCCGCCAGGCCTCCTGGATGGCCTTGGCTGCCATCATCTGGGAGATCAGCTTTTGCCGCAGCCGGTAGCCCCTCCAGTTGGCCTGGATGAGGGTGGCCGCGCGGGACAGCATCATGTCCATCTCATCCACCAGGACGTTCTTGAAGGCCTGGCTCTCGACCACAGCCCGCAGGCGTGGGATATGACGAGGCACCATCTTGTCCTTGTCATGCTGTTGCAGAAGGGTCTCCCTGGACGCAGGTGGCTTGTGCTGAGGCTGTGGACAAAGTGTCCCTGCTTTGTCTTGGAGATTGGAGACGGACTGGGGCTGGTAGAGGCTCTGCCCACCGGGTGACAACTGTAGCTGTGTTGCTTCCTGCATTGTCTTGGTTCCTGGGCGGGTCAGCTCTGCCTGTGGAGGGGGGCAGAGAGGCGGACAGGGAGTGGGATCACACAGACGAGAGGTCTCCTGGCTGGAGCAAGCGCTCCAGGACCCACAGCTGCTCGTTCCTGACACCTTGCTACCTTCCTCGTCTCCTTTGCAGGCCCCCTCTCTCCCAGCCACCTGCCCAGGCAGCCTTTGGTACCCATGTCTCCCTCATGATCCTGTGGCCACTTCAACACTGGCAACAGTGCACGTTCTCAGCTGAATGCCCGACCAACTTCTTGCTTTTTGAATTTCCTGTCTATCTGGAGCATACTGTGAATTTAGCACTGATCACACTGTTTTGGAAATTTCCTGTTTGTCTCTCTCTCTCTCTCTCTGTGTGTGTGTGTGTGTGTGTGTGTGTGTGTTGTTATTTGCCTCTCCCCATTTACTGTGAATTCCTAGAGGGCAGGAACCCTCAGGTCTGAGTCATTTCTGTGTCCCTATCTCAGTCATAGGGCCTGGTGCCAGGCTGTGAACAGGTGAGTGCTGGGTGGGTGGCTAACTTCATAAACGAGTGGCTGAGTGGATTGGAAGTTGGGTAGATAGATGGATGCATGACAACATACTGAATGGATAAATCTGGATCAATGAATGGTGGATGGGTTGGAAAGATGGATAAAGGGTTGTGTGGAAGAATAAATAGGTAAGTGAAGTTAATGAATGAATTGATGAACAGATCAATAAATAAGGAGATGGACACATGGATGGATGGATGGATGGATGGATGATGGATGGATGATGGATGGATGATGGATGGATGATGGATGGATGGATGGATGGATGGATGGATGGATGATGGATGGATGATGGATGGATGGATGATGGATGGATGATGGATGGATGATGGATGGATGGATGGATGGATGATGGATGGATGGATGGATGGATGGATGGATGATGGATGGATGATGGATGGATGATGGATGGATGGATGGATGGATGGATGGATGATGGATGGATGATGGATGGATGAGTGGGTAAATGGATGAATGAGTGGATGGATGAATAGGTGGGAGGGGGAAAGGAGGGAGGAATGGATGGATAGCCAGACGAGTGAGTAGAGGATGGGTGAGATCTGAGTAGATAAAGGAGTGTGTGAATGGAGAGAGCTGAAGGAATGGGTGAAGAGATCAGTGAATAAGAGGTGGACTGATGAGTGGCTGGCTGGCTGGCTGGACTAGATAGATCATGAATAGATCACTGGCAGATGGATGGATAGAAGAATGAGGGGGTGACTGGGGCTTCCAGAAGCACCTTGGTTCAGAGGGAATTGGGATACTGCCAAGCAGCCCTGATATGTCACCTGGAGCATAACACGCTTGTTGGGCAGAAGCCCACCGCCCTCCCTTTCTGGCTGAAACAGCCGATTCCTTTCCCCACCGTCTTCATACCTTGGAGGGCCATAGAGTTGGAGGAGGGGCAGGAGGAGAAGGTGCAGTCTCAGAGGCCAGCTTGCAAGAGGAAGCAGCCTTCATTCAGCCCTTCATCCCATGCAACGTGCAGCAACACTGCCCTGGGCTGCCTCTGTCCTCAAGACCAATGTGAGAAAAGATGTTAAAAAAGAAACAAAAACAAAAACAAAAATCCCTAACATCTCAAAACAAAAACCAAAAACTTTTAAGTCCACAAAGACGAATGTACACAGAAGCTTATGCTAGTGTTCTTTTGTATGTAAAAGCAAAACAACTAGAAATAACCAAAAAGGTGATTGCTAAGGGGTCAGTTACAACCGTGTAAAGGAGGACGTTCAAGGATGTTCATCACAGTATTGTCTACGAAGAGTAAAAACTGAAAACAACTCAAATGCTTATCAACAGGAGGCGGCGTAAATTAAACAGAACGTTCATACAGCGGTATGCCCTCCAGCCATTTAGCGATGGTGTCCAGCCCCACAAAAATGGCTAAAACTGAAAAGGTGGATACATCATGACCAATTGGGGACAATGGTCAGCGCCTTGAAGGCAACTTGTCAATTCCACCCTGACATTTACATTCAAGAGGTGCACGTGCTCATACTCACCCCAAAGCAGAAACCATCCAAATGCCTATGGACGGAAGACTTAAATTCAACCATATCAGCAACTGACATGACAACAGACGAAAAACTTCAAGACAAAGATGATCAAAAGAGATTTGTTTTCAAAGACCCATGTGCTGCCTCCTTTCACAATAAGCATTCTAGCTTCGCCTGTGTGATGGCCTGAATGTCCTGCTCCTGCCCAATCTTCACCCCAACCCCAAAATTGGCTAGGCCCATTCAGAACAAGCATCAGTGTGAACTGAATCATAACAGCAAATGGGCCTGAGGCTCGTTCTCCTGGAGGTGGGCACTGTCATTGTTCCCATTTCACAGAGGAGGAAGCTGAGGCCCAGAGAAGCCAACATACCATATTTCTTACTTTAAGTTATTTCTGATTTGCCTCCCCCGTTGAACCATGAGCTGCCCATGGGTAGGGATGTCTTTCTCTTTTGTTTGCTGTTGGATCCCCAATGCCTAGAACAGTACACACAATAGGAGCTCAAAAAATGTACATGGATAGGTGGATGGATGGGAGGAGGGATGGATGGATGGGTGGATGGATGGATGGATGGATGGATGGATGGATGGATGGATGGAAGGATGGATGGATGAAGGAGTACCACCCAAGCTTCAGAACTGAGAGAGAACAGCTTCAGGATCTGAACTGGCCTACCCCAGAGTCTGCGATTTCACCAACCACATGGTTCAGCTCTTTCAACGACCTCAACCAGAATGAGCGAACGAACAGACAACAGAGTGAGAGTAATGTGATTACAAGGGACAGGAAAAAGGAATAGGGGCCCCCAGACATGTAAGCCGAGCGGCTGGCTTGGCAATTTTGAGTAAACCCCCCTACGTCTCAGTTTCCTTGTCACATAAGCTAAGACCACTTTCCCAGCCTCCCAAAGGAAACATGATAGGCTCTCCAGACTGGGACCCCAGGCAGACAAATGCACCATCAGGTTTTGGGGGGCCCCAAACACCTTGCTCTGAGAGGTTGAGAAGCTGACCCACTTCTTGAAGTGGCCTGGAGGGCCCAAGGGGCTCTGAGGATGCTGGGGGCCAGGACAGAACAACCCAGTCTCCGTGTACCCCCCACCAAACCCTCCACCAGCTCCACTCACCTGCCCCTGAAGCTGAACCCACCAGCCCGAATGGCCAGCCTTGGGGCCCTGGTGCCACAATGGCTTTGTGACTCACAGCCAAGTTCCAGCCAATCCCCATCAGCTCCTGGGGGAAGGAGGTTCTAGAAGGCCGACCCAGTGCGGCGGGCAGGACCTAGATCAGGGCTGAGGGTCATGATGGTTGGTACCTGTTACCTGCCTGTCCTGAACAGAAAATTAGGGCTCTGGGCAGAGAGGGGGCCCCAAATTCTTCCCCTACATGTGTCTCGAGGCAGACTCAGTCTCACATACCTTGGGCATTTGTTGATCACCTCACTTTGTGTTTGCTTTTGTTTTTTTAAAGATTTTACTTTTGGGGCGCCTGGGTGGCTCAGTCGTTGGGCGTCTGAATTCGGCTCAGGACGCGATCCCAGAGTCCTGGGATCGAGCCCCACATCAGGCTCCTCCGCTGGGAGCCTGCTTCTTCCTCTGCCACTCCCCCTGCTTGTGTTCCCTCTCTCGCTGGCTGTCTCTCTCTCTGTCAAATAAATAAATAAAATCTTAAAAAAAAAAAAGATTTTACTTTTAAGTCATCTCTACACCCAACGTGGTGCTCGAACTTACAACCCGGAGATCCAGAGTCACGTGTTCTACCGACTGCACCCGCCGGGTGCCTCTGAACACCTAACTTTGTAGTGGGACCTGATCCGGGCCTGGGGATACACACAGCTCAAATAATTTGGGGCTGTGAAATGGCTAGGAAGGAATCAAAGAGGGGGTGGATGGGCTGGGTCCCACAGGAGGAGAAGGAGTTGTTGTAGGAGAGCTGGGGGAAGGGCATCCCAGGTGAGGGACACAGCACGGGCAAAGCCCCAAGGTGAGAAGAAGCTGGGCATGATTAGGGAATGTGGAGGCTGATGTGGTTGGAGGCTAGGGAGAAGAAGGCCAGGAGGCCGAGTGCTCAATAGGTGGGACCTCGGAGAGGAGTATGAGAGTTTGGGTTTTATCAAGAAGGTCCCGGGGAGCCATGAGAGGGTCTAGAGCGAAGGAGGTACAGCTCATGTACTCTGATTCACACCCTAAAAGGCCATGCGGGTATCTGTGTCTGGCTCTGAGGATGGGGGCTCCTTAGGGTGGAGCTGGGCCCAAGGTCCCTTGGGATCCCCGTATGAGCCTGGCAAAAGTGGGTATTGACTCTGAGCCACAGTCCTGAAGGGGAAAGTGAGGCCACCGTCCCCCAACCTCCCGGGGCTGGGCTGATGCCTGGTGTGAATCACCGCTGGCCAGCCTGGGGCTGACACACATCTTGGCCTCAGCTCAGCAGGGTCCTGCCAAAGCCACACAGCCGGGCCTGGCAGCCTCGGCCTCGCTTCCCTGGGGAGCCACTGGGAGGCACCAGAGCAAGAGGCAAGCGGGGACACCCAGCCTCACTTGCCAGAGGGCCCCTCCTCTTCTCCATGCTATGGGTGTAGCTTTGGGCAAAACCAGGGACAGGACAGTCGGACAGGACTTATGTCCTTGGTTTCAGCCATGACCAGGACAGCTCCCATCCACGCCCTCCGTGAGCTCAATACAAATCCAGAGCAGACAGGGCAATAATGGTGGAAGCACAGAGCACTCTGGGAACCCAGTAAGGCCCTAGTCCAGCCTGGGGGTTGCGGGGACCAGGAGGACAACCGCACCTGAGTTTGAGTGAAGGTCAGCTGGGTAGCTGAGGGAAGAAATGTTATCAGCCATGCAAAGGCCCTGAGGCCAAAAGGGAAGGCAATAGAGTTTGGGTAGGGAGGGGCCTGGAGCGACATTGACCTTTCCAAGGCCAGATGCACTCGGGACTTTTTTCCATAAAGGTTTCAAAGTAGGGAGTCGGATATGTGGTTTCCAAAAAGCCCCCATGGCACATGCTAGTGAAGACAGGGCCTCCACTTAGACCCAAGGCTCCTGGGAGGCAAGCAAGAGTCCAGGGTTCCAGCCCCTGCTCTGCAATTTAGCAGGAATGGGATACAATAAGATACATTTGGTCTTGTCCCTGGGTCCTGGCATTCAGCTCCTAAAACTCCTGGAATCTGAGAGTGATTAGGTTTTTTTTTTTTTTTTAGGTTTATTTATTTGAGAGAGAGAATCTCAAGCAACTTCCAAGCTGAGTGCAGAGCCCAATGTGGGGTTCGATCTCACAACCCAGAGATCATGACCTGAGCTGAAACCCAGCTGGACGCCTAACCGACTGAGCCACCCAGGCGCCCCGATAAGTATCGTTTGTATGCTAATAAGATGAGTGGTGGCTGGGGACCAGCAGATAGTAGCTTCAGGATGGGGTCTAGTCCCCAGAAAGACTGAGGCATTAGAGGGTTGGAGGTTTCAGGAGCACCTCCCAGAGCTCGTAGAAGAGGAGAGGGGTCAGAGATTAAACTAATCACCAAAGGCCAATGACGTGACCAAGCCCGCCCGATGGAATGAAACCAGTGGGGGTCGGAGAGCTTCTTAGTTGGTGAAAACGTGGATGGACTGGGAGGGTGGCGCACGCACGCAGCGCGTGGAAGTCTCACGCCCCTCCTACTGTACCTCACCCTCGCACCTCCGCCCTCTGCTGTTCCTGAGTTGTAGCCTTTATAATAAACCAGTAATATGGGCGCCTGGGTGGCTCAGTCGGTTAAGCGTCAGCCTTCGGCTCAGGTCATGGTCCCGGGGTCGCGGGATCGAGTCCTGCATCAGGCTCTCTGCTCAGCCGGCAGTCTGCTTCACCCTCTCCCTCTGCTCCTCCCCACCACTCGTGCTCTCCCTCTCTCTCTCTGCCCCCTCCCCGTCTCAAATAAATAAAATCTTAAAAGTAAATAAACAAGTAATAATAAATAAAGCACTTTCCTAGGCTCTGTGAGCTGTTCTAGCAAATTACGAAAGTGGGGTGGGGTTTGGGGAAACCCTTGGTTTAGGGCTTGCTGTTCAGAAGTCCAGATGGCAACTGGAGACTTCCAAACGGCATTTAAGTAGGGATGGTGTTGTGGGACGGAGCCCCTCGCCTGTAGGGTCTGTGCTAACTCCAGGTAGTGTCAGAACTGAATTGTAGGACACCTGGGTGGTGTCTAGAAAATTGGACTGGTTGTCATGGGGAAACCGCCCCCCCCCAACACATCTGGTATCAGCATTATGAGTAAAACAGTTCAGGGGGCATTGTGCAGACCTCCCAACCTCCTGGGCCTTTCTCTATAGATTAGGGGTGCACAGGGAACACTTGAGTATCATTATTATTCATCCACCAAACTGATACGGGAGATGTTACCTGGACATGAATGTACCCATTTCACAGCACGGAAGGTAGAGGGGGCAGGGGGAGAGGACTCGGTTGAGGTTACACAGTGGCAAATTGGCACCCAAGCGGAGACTCAGTCTCCCGAAGAGTGAAGCTCTGCCCCCAAAACGTGGTTCCTGGTCTCCTGTGTGTCAAGACACCCCCACCTCAGCTTCAGCCTCTCACTGCTGGGCCCCCTCCTGAAGCGTCTGCCTGAGGGCTGTGCAAGGTGAGGGCATGTGGTTAAAAACCAAACCCCAAAGCAGCTCTTACAGCATTGAAAAGTAGGCAGCCAGGGTGATGAGAAGGAAGAGGAAACAAGTAAGTGGTGAGGCCCCACACTTTCAATGGCAGAGGGACTGTGGACGCGTGCTGTTCCTTCTTTGCACCTCTGTCCCCACCCCCCTCTGTAAAACAGGCACAATTCACCCGCCTTTCCTAGCAAGGCTGGGTGTACGTATGGCCAGTGCTCAACACATTCGCACCAGCTTGACTTGCCCTGTGTCCTTGACCACCAATGCCTAGGTCCCTCCAGGCCCCAAGTGAGGCAGGAAGCCCAAGGCCCGGGTCTTTTGCCCACACAACAGCAAGGGTCAGAGCAGGGGATGAAGGCAGCGCGGCCATCAAGGCTCTGGAGGAAGAAGCCTAAGGTCCGAAGTCCCTGCAAGCTCCTAAAAAGTTCAGGCTGTGTGACCTCAGATCACGCAACCTCTCTGAACAGAACATTAGTTTCCTCAATATGGGAGACTAGGATGTTGGGAAGGGGGAGGTCTTCAGGGAGTACTTGGAAAATCCTGATTCCGAGTCAGTGCCCTAAAAGGAAGGTCCCACAGAACGCAGCTACACCACCAGCCCTGGAGGCAGACTGCCCACATCAGATCCCACCTAGGCCACCTTCCTTCTCAGCATCCCCCGCCCCCCGCCCCAGACAATAATAAAAGCTTCACTGAGCACCAACTGTTACGCCAAGCACTGCTCTGTAAACAAGCTGTTAATCCTCCAACTTTATGGGGCAAGCTTACAACAGTTCTGCCCATTTTACAAACAGGGTAGCAGAGGCCCAGAGGTTCAAGCTTCTGCCTTTTCCTACCTGCCTGGGACTGGGCTGTCCTCTTTCCATCTTGTAGTCTCTCTTTCCTAAAGGGGGACACCCGTGGGCTCGCTAATTCCAAACGCTGACTGGAGATCCCCAAGTCCCCCATCTAACCGGGACATCAGTCGGCCCCAAGCCCAGGAGCGCCTAGATGGCGCTCGCTCAGCGCCAGATGTGCAAGGCCCCTCCCGTACGCCGGCTCTCCTCCTCTGAGCAGAGGCGGAGGAAAGAGGCAAGGGAGGGGGGAGGGGAGCGTGCGAGCCAGGCCCTGCCCAGCCCATCAGGCCCCGGCGGGGGAAGAAGGAGGCAGAGAGCCGAGCTGGCGTAACGAGACTTTACTGAAAACAGAAAACCGGGCGAACCAAGGATTACAAACAGGAATGTGGACTCGTAGCAAAACAAAACAACAGAACAAAAAAGGCGGGAGGAGGGATTTTGGAAGGACGGAAGGAGGGGAGCAAGAGCGAGGAAAGGGAAGGGAGTTTTTTTTTTTTTCTTCTTCCCATTTCTTTAAAAAACCAACACAAGAAAAAACACACACACACAACCAACGTTTGTTCCCAAGTAGAAACATAAATAGGGCAGAATCGAACACTCTGTTCTTCTCTCTTCCAAAGGCAAAAAAAAAAAAAAAAAAAAAAAAGTAAAAGAAAGGCAGGGCTTGAGGCTGCGCCCCCTCGGAGCCCCCTTCGGCGGCGGTGTACAGAGGGGCGGCCGGGGCGCGCGGGTTTGTGCAACACTGGGTGGCCGCGCTCGGGAAACAGAGGCAGCGCGAGGGCGGGGGGGTCATGCGCTTGCCCCCCGGGAGCGGGGGGTCCAGCTTGTCGAGTCTGAGGCGCCCTCTCCGAGTCCTGGGCACCCTCGGGGGGGTCCTCACGGACCGCGCCCTCTCGGAATTCTGGCAGCCTCGGGGTTGGGGGGGGTGTCCCCGGGGCCGCGCCCTCTCCGAGTCCGGGGCGCCCACGCCCCCCCCACGCGAGCCCGCCTCCCGGGGAGGGGGGCCGCGCATGCGCCCCGCGCGCGGGCTCAGTACGCGGACACCTGGTGCTGGGGCAGCAGCTGGCAGCCGCTGTTGACGTGGCTGAGGACCTTCTGCTTGAGCTGCGCCACCTGCTCCCGCAGCAGGCTCGCTGTGGACGCCAGCTCCGTGTTCTGGCTCTTGAGCGTCTTCACTTTCTCCTCGAGGCGCGAGATGCGCTCCAGCTTGCGCTTGCGGCACTTAGAGGCAGCGATGCGGTTGCGCAGCCGCTTGCGCTCCGCCTTAATGCGCTCCTGCGTGTCCATGTCGATGGGCGACAACGGCGGGCTCTCCCCGAAGCTTGGCACGTCGGGCACCGTCTGAGGCTCATCCTTGAGCGCGGTCAGGCGGGGCGGCCCCAGCGCGCCTGGGGGCGGCGGCGGAGGGAAGGGCACAGGCTCGGCGGCGAAGGCGACCGTCGCAGCACCCCCCGAACCCCCGGTGCCGCCCGCGTAGCTGCTCAGGTTCGCGTAGACGGGCGCCTCGGGCGTGGCTGCCGCCGGGGCCAATTCACCAGGAGGCGCGGCGCCCGCAGCCGTGCTCGAGGGTCCCCCGGCGGCCGCGGCAGCGGAGGCCGCGCCCGTGCCCAACTGGTTCTGCTTGTGCAAGTCCTCCAGGGCCTTGACGAAGCCCTCGGCAAACTCCTGCTCCTCGCTGGCCGCCACCTTGGGGTAGAGAAACTGAGTGCTTGTCGGCGTGGTGGTGACCAGCCCGTTGGACTGGATAATTAGGCGCTCGAGCTCGGGAGAGGCGAGCTTGAGCAGCCCCAGGTCGGGAGAGGCGAGCAGGCCGTCGGGGGGCGCCGTGCCTGGGGCGCCGTCGGTGCGCAGGGGGGCCGGGGGCGGCGCGGCCGCGGGCTTGAGCGCCGCCGCCACCTGCTCGCTCAGGCTCAGCGTCAGCGCGTCTTTCTTCATCATGCTGCCAGTCGCCGCCGTCGGGGGCGCCCCGGGGAACAGGCGACCCGGGGACGCGAAGCTACCACCGCCGCCACTGCCACTGACGCCGCCGCCCAGGCCGCTCAGCGCCTCATCGCCGTAGAAGGGTGTTTCCATCCTCCGCCTCCCCCGCCGCGCCGGCCCGGGGGGGGGGGGAGTGGCCGCGGCCGCCCGGGGGGCCTGCGCCCCCCCGTCCGCTCGGCCCTGTGCCCGCCCCGGCCGAGGCCGCTGCGCCCGGCCCTCCGCTGGCGGCGGCTCCTGCGCCGCGCACTTCGCGCGCCCTCTTATAGCCTCGGCCCAGCGCGATGAGCTCACTGCCCCCGCTCGCTATTGGGCTTGGGTGACGTCGCTCATTTGCATGGTGGGGCGGAGCCAAGCCGCTGACACCCCCCTGGCTGCCGTTACCCCGGTGACGCGCGGTAAACCGCACAACAGCGCGCTGCCTTGTGGGTTGACGTCATGGGGGAGGGCCGCGCGCCCGGACCCCGTTACCCCGCCCCGGGAGCGCTGTGCACGACCAATGCCCCGAGCGCTGCCTCCCGCCAAGGCACGTCCCGGGTGGCGTGATGAGCCCGGCCACCAGCCGCCTGCCCGTCCCCAAGCCCCGCCCCGTATCCGCGCGTGGGGCTCCCGCTGGGCGGGGGCGGGGGCGGTGTCGGCCTCCGGGGACCAGCGGGGGATGGGGCCCGGATGGATAAATAACTCCCTGGCACCTCCCGCTCCACTACGCCTACAAGTGCCTTCCCTAGCGCACCTCTCTCCGGGCTCTGTACGGGCTGGGCGCAGAAGGCCTTAGGGAGCTGTTTCCCGCGGCTCCCTGGGCGTTTTGGCCAGATCTGCCTCTGTCTCACCCTCACCCCCAAATCTCCGGTGGTGTGTTTGCCCCAGAAAGACGAGGGCGGGGAAAGGAGACCTGCCAGAAGTTGCTGGGAGTGCTTTGATCCTGATACTTTTCACGGAGGAGTCTAAAAGTACGGAGTCCGACTTCCTGACTTTACAGACGGAAAACTGAGGCTTAGCAAGGTGTGACCAGGCCAGACCTCTTATTCACCTGGTAGAACCCTGGTCTCCTGCGCCTGGGCAGCCGCCTACATTTTCACTCTGCATCTGCCAGTGCCTGCTGTGGGTCCTGAGGTGAGGGTGGTTGACTACAGGCCCCCACAGTTTCCTCCTTAGCCTCCCTCCCCTTCCCAGTTGTCAAGGCAGGAATCCCAGCTGGTAATTGTTACCTATTTAATACTGTTTTGTTACTGTCAGTGTTCAATGGGCCTCCCTAAAGGCTGGCTGGAGATGGTATATAAGGGAAGAAGAAGGGAACAACCTGTACAACATGCCCTAGGGATTCTTGGGACATCTGGGTCTGGCTGACAGCCCCTTCATGCAACCCCTCCATGGCTCCCACCACACTCAGGATGGAGCCAATTTATCAGCCAGATGGTGGAGGCTAAGGACCCTTCTTCCACTGACCCCCCTTTAACCTTTCACCTTCTCTGAGCCTTGGCCTCTCAGCCCATTGCTGCCTCAGGGCCTTTGCATATGCTATGCCCTCTGTGCATTGCTCCCTTCCCCAGAGCAAATTTGTATCCTCAGAGAGGCCCCTCCCACTCACCTTATTTCCATTTACAGCCTTGGAAGCATTCAGAAAGACAGGTGGACCAAAAGTTCCTGGAGGGCAGGGACCTTGTCTATCCTGAACCTGCTGGGTCTCCAACGTCCTGTACAGCACCTGGCTCAGTGTTAAAGGAGAACGCTGCCTGGCCTGGTCGCTGTGGCAGTTTCTGGCCTCGGTTTGTCTGACTTGCCTGTGGCCATGAATGTTCCCAGTCCCCAACCCCCGGTCTTCTACCTCCCTGCCTCACCTGGCCCTGCCCCTGCCCCTGCCCCTTACTGCACTCTGGAGCAAAAAGGCTATGAAGGAAACTGTCACCATGAACAAGAGGCCTAGCCTGGTAGGCAATGACCCAGGGGTGCATGTGTCTATGTACACACAAATGTCTGTTTGTGCCTGTGTTCACGTATGGATCCCTGTGCCCAGGTGTGTTCACACATGGGGGTGGGTGTCTATGTGCCTGTGTGGGTCGATGCATATAGAGCCGTTCTGCCTGTATATATCTGTGTGCCCGTATGTATATACATCTGTGTATACTGGTGGGTATGTATGTGTCCATTTGTGTGTTTCTAGGCACATAGGTCTCTGTGTTCTCCAGACCTGCCCTCTCAGGTCCCAACCTGGGCAAAGGGACCCCTGATGGGAGGGGATGCCGCCCCCAGCCTGTTGCTAGCCTTACCCTGAGACCCCTCACTGGGCCTATGTGATGGGACTAGATTGGAGGAAATGGGGCCATGCTTCTCCCCAAGGCAGGACATGAGTGGGTTGCCTAGGGAGCCTCCACCCTGACCTTGAGCCTTAACCTTGACAAGTGAGTGAATGATCTGGTGAAGTATGGGCAGAACCTGCCTGAGCTGAATGACTGACCAGCAAACAGGCCTTGCGAAATGGAGGCACAAGGATCCCAAGGCCTGTTACCTCTCTGAGTCGGCGTTTCCTCCTCATGAAAATGGAGTGAATAAGCTCACCCCCCTCATGGAGTCTTGTGATTTTTGTTTTATTTAATTTTATTTTTTTACTTAAGTAAACTCTACCCCCATCATGGGGCTAGAACTCAGGACCCTGAGATTCAAAAGTCACATGCTCTACTGGCTAAGCCAGCCAGACGCCCTGACTATTGTGATTTGTATTGGATTATGGAGAAATAGTAAGAACTCATAAATGTTTTCTATAAGTGTTTCACATTATTATTATTATTATTATTATTATTATTATTATTATTATGCCAAACTTAACTGTGTATGGTTGTTGGTCTGGAGTTCCCCCAGCCTGGAGTGCCCCTCCTTATCTTCCAGGCAAATTCTTACTCTTGCTTCAGAACCCAATGTCTCCGGGCACCTGGGTGGCTCAGTCATTAAGCATCTGCCTTCAGCTCAGGTCATGATGCCAGGGTCCTGGGTTAGGGGTAGTTGCTCAGCGGGAAGCCTGCTTCTCCCTCTTCCACTGGCCCTGCTTGTGTTCCCTCTCATGCTGTGTGTCTCTGTCAAATAAAATCTTAAAAAAAAAAAAAAAAACAAACTTAAAAAAAAAAAAAAAACAACAATGTCTCCTCCTCCAAGAAGCCTTCTCTAACTTGAGGCCCAAGGAGTCCCCTAAGTAGACCCTCCCCCCACCATGTGGCTGAGCCTGCCCACCATGTTTGTTGGGCTATGTCTGCCCCAGATGGGGGAGGGGTGGGTCCTTGAGGGTGGGTAGAGAGGACCTCTCTTGGCCCCTAAGTATGGGGAGCTGCCCTGGGTGGACTCAGCCAGCTCCACTTTTCAAGGCCTGGTTCCTTCAGTCTCCACTGCAGAGCACTTGGCTGTTTCCTCTGACCCAACGCCTTTCCCTGTCCTTTTCTTCCTCCTAGCAAGAGAGCCCTCTGGGACACCCCAGTCCTGCTCTTCCATTTGGACCAACCCTATCCCCACCTAGTCAAGCAGGTCAAGGGGAGCCCTAAATCCACCAACCAATCATACACAGTGAACTAGGGATAACTCCCATTCTCTCATTCATTCATTCATTCCCTATACACCGTCTGAGGACCTACTGTGAGCCAAGTGATGGGGACACACGTGAATGACACAGATACCCTCACCCTCCCAGCACAGGATTTGAAGGAGGAAACTGTCAAACACAACTTCAAGGAGAATGGTGTTCCCTCCATGGATTGGGGGGGGGGGGGCGGTATGTTTTAGAGTTGGGTAATTGGGGCTGTGCACCCCAGGAGATGATACTGAATGAAGGAGGAGCTGGAGATAATTTGAAGGCCAAACATCCCAGACAGTGGAACAGCAAATGCAAAAGCCCTGGGGTAGGCACCCTCTGGCCACTTTGATGGAGAGAGCTGGTGGGGCTGGATTGGGTGAGCCAGGGGAAGCCAGAGGGAGAGAAGGAAAGCAGGCTTCCAAGGGAGCCTGGGTGATGTTTGTCCTATGTAGTGGCAGTGGCCCTGGAAGATGGGGTTGAGGGAGAAGTCTGTAACAGGGCTCAGCCTAGACCCTGATTTTTCCGCCCTTACTCTCCCAGCAGCTCCACGAGTCTCAGGACATTATCTCACTTCGCAGAGCGGTGTCCAGGGAAGGCACGGAATCTGCCCACGAGTTACACAGTCTAGGCCAAACGAAAACTCAGCCCGTCCCCAGCCCCTACCCTGGGTTCGGAACGGAAGCTGAAGCTAACCCCCCATGGCTCTCCCAGCCGGGGTTCGAATCCCACCGCTCTTGGGCCTCTCTCTAGAGCGTTGAGATTACTCTTCTTGTTTAAAACAACTTACAACTCGGTTTAATGTTTAGTCTTTATTTGAAGACCCAGGGAACTCAAATCTACTTGATAAAACGGAAAGCCCCAAAGACAGAGAAAAAAAGGAGTTAAGCAAGAAGCAGAAAGGGTGAGGCGGAGGGAACCTCTCAAGGGGGAGGTATGCGAGGGATGCGCTCAGGGCCCCGCGGGTCTGGGTAGGGCTTATGGGGAACGTCCTCCGGCGCTTAGGACCCATGGGCTGGTGGGGGTGGGGCTTGCGGGGACAGTCCCCGGGTGGCGGGACTCCGCGAGGGGGCCGGGGGAGGGGCGCCGGCTTGGGGCCGGGGGCGCATCTGGCCTCGGCGCATTCCTAAGGATCAGGTTACGGGCCAAGGCGGTGGCCCCTCCCCTCCCCTCCTGCCCCGCTTCCGCCCTCGCCGGGAGCAGGAACCACAGTCACCTCCCCGTCCTGTGCAGGTGCTTGGCCGGCCGCGGGGAGGGGACCCACACCCAGTCCTCCGGGCTGGCACTGGCGCTTTCCAGTCTCACGAGACCATTTTACCGACGAGGAAACTGACACGTCGTCAGCTCCCTTCAGCACTGATGGAACCAGAGTGACAGAGCCTGCTTGAGGACCGGCGGTCCTGTTGACTGCGCCGGAGGCTGCAGTGTCCCCAGCCTCCCGCAGGCCGGAAGCGCCGCTCAGCCCGGTGTTCGCTGATTGACCGGCCAGAGTGAGCCCGGAAGGGCATCCGCGCAAAGGAGAAAACAACGTCTCACACCACTTTCCCCCACCCCCAGGATGGGCAAGATTCCTGGGCTCATCCAGCGAACATTTAATGGGCATCTGTTGTATACCCAGGCCCACGTTAGGCCCTTTCCCAGGCAGACTTGGGGAAACCTGAAGGTTTGGAGGTCAGAGGGTGGTGAGTTCGACTTCGCTAAACCAACTTCAGAAGCTGATGTGCCTTGATTTTGTTTTTCTTTTGGCCAACCTCCAGCACCGTCATTCATCCATTCCACCACCCTCTACTGAGCACCTGCTGTGTGCCCTGCCCTGTGCGCTGGGCTAGGGTTTTCCACCATCCCTCATCACCTCCTGAGCTGATACTCCCGTACAAGACAGGAAATACCCACTATAAATGAAGAAGTACGTTTTAGGCTGATGTCACTATTTCTCCTTTAGGTCGACCCCCTTTTCTGTTTTTATTTCAGTAAATATATTTCAAAAGGGAAACTTCATGTCACCACCAAGAATGGAAAACCAGTTTCTCTTGCCATAAATAGAAAGAAACTGAAAAACGATGAAATGAGAGCAAAACCCAGGAATTCCTTCCTCAGGAACGCTCTGGGCCAGGCCCAGAGCGGGAATGCCAAAATATCCAGAAAGCATTAAAGGCAGGGAAGCCCCAAGACAAGCCAAGAAGGGTGCAGGAGGGGCCACAGGGATCCACTTGGTGTTTTTGTCCCTGACAGCCTCAGCACACAGTAGGTGCTCAATAATGTGCCAAGCCTTGGGAGTGAGCACCTACTACTAATGGGGTTTGCCTGCATCCGCCAGCATCCTTCCAGGGCCTTTGACTTTACTGACCCATTTTTGGGGACAAATGACGGTGGTGGTGGCAGGTAGCAGCCTCTTGGGGGTGGGACCCCACAGGGCCTCTCTGGGGAGACTTCAGGTTGGTTCAGGTAAGTAGAAGCTCACACTTCCTCCCCAAGACCTTGGGGCTGTCCCCACCCACAGTCCTGTGGCCCCTTCTGCAATGAGCTGTGGGCCTCTGACGTCCTGCCCAGGCTGCCCAGGGATTGGGGAGGGGGGGAATGTGTGAATCAGTAAGTGTGAATTAAATACGTAAATGAATTAATGAGTGAATGATGTAATGGACGATTTGGCGAAGTAATGAATGGATGAGTGAATTAATGGATGAGAGGATGGATCCATGCTGCCAAGATGGTAAACCCACTCCCCACATTTTTCCTTAATATCCCCCACGCCAGCAGTGCTAAGAGGGACATCGGTCTACATTTTTCAGAGGGACAAACTGAGGCTCTGAGCAAAGAATGGCTCCATGCCCCCCATTTTCAGAGGGCAGACTGGAATACAGCTGGCCCCGCTCACCGTGAGCTGCGGGACAGAGGGCCGAGAAAAGGAGCCGGGGCCCCAGTGGGGGAGCAGATTGAATGGGGGCGAGGCAGGCAGCAGGGAAGCGGTGGCGGCTGGGCCTCCGGAGCGGGAAGGAGCAGGCAGAGTCCCAGTCGATTAGGAAGGGGCTCCAAGTTAAGAGCAGGTTTGGGTGGGGGGCCTCCCGGCACGCGAGACACATAAACACCCGGATTGCGTCTCCGGGGCGTGGGGAGGCAGAGACCCCCCCCCCAACACTCGGAACCTGAGGCCGCCACCGTGAACTCCCTCGCCCGCCCGCTTCCCCCCTTCCTTCGCCACCGCCTCTCCTCGGGAGGAAGTGGTGAGGGTGCGGGGGAGGGCCCCCCATTCTCACTTCCCCTGGGGCAGGGCGGGGCCTGCAGGGTCCCCTCCCCCGCCGCGAGGATGGGGGGGGCGACAGGAGTGGGGGCTGGGAGCCCCAAGAACTGGGGCTCGGCCAGGGCGGTGCGGCCCCTCGTTGGGTGACCTAAGTTCTCTGGGTTCCGATGGTTCTCATCTGAAAAATGGGGGGAAGAAACTCGACCTTGAAACAATGGATTTCTGGGAGAGAGGACCCCGCCCCAGGCCCGAGGAGACCAAGCCCGACAAGGACACTCCCAGGCCCGGAGGGGTCAGGGCCGGGCCGGAGGGAGAGACGTCGCTGTAAACACGGACTTGGACCGGGGAGGGAGGCGCATTCCAGGCGGAGGGAACCGCGCAGGCAAAGACCTGGAGGCTGGTCTGAACCTCCCGCCTCGCAGGGCGGCTGGGCCTGCCCAGGACCTGCCCCTTGTCTTTACCCCCACCCCCCAGCCTGGCCCCTCCTCCGGCAGGGGGTAGGGGAAGGATCTGGAGGGCCTCCGCGCGGCCGGCAGCAGCCGCAGAGTTAACCCCGCGCTGCGGCCGGACCCAGTGGCGAGGGGGGCGTGTGGCGTCAGCGCCGACGTCAAGGCGAGGCGGGGCCGCGTAGACTCGGAGACTCGGGCGCCGGGCCGGTGACCCACGCCGCGCTGGAAGTCGTGGGTGTGGTGCTGGGCAGGGTCCGCCCTCCAGCTCCCCCGACGCTGCGCAGAGGGGAAACTGAGGCCCGGAGAAGCGAGTGGCCTAGCTGAGACTGAAGCTGGGCGTCAGGACTCCAGGTTCCCGTCCCTCAGCCGCAGGCCGCTTATGTCCCACACCGTCGCCCTCTCCCAGTCGTTCGCTTGCGCTGGCCTACACCGTGACAGCCCCAGGGTCACTGGGCTGCAACTGCGACGAACTGGTGTTTTGTGTTTTGTTTTGTTTTCCAGCATGTAGACAAATCCCCACAAGACTGCCCAGTTAAGCGCTGGGCGCCCCAGAGCTGTGCCCTGGCAAGTCGCCCCACCTTCGTGGGCCTCAGTTTCCTCAAACGGACCAGTGAAGGAAAGCTGACATTTAACTGCGGACTCACTGCTCGGCCTTCCGGAAGGAGTGGGGTGCGAGGGGTTTCCCATGCCGAGGGGCGGGGAAGTCAACCCAGAAGGGAGAGGTACGAGTGGGGAGACACTAGCGAGACGGGATTCGAATCCACGGCTGACTCCGGGTCCCCCTTTTATCCTCCCTACCTCCGCCCCCTCTCGTCCCTCTCCCTCCATTTCTAACCTCTCCACTCTCCCCGATCCCCTCGCCTCCCTTCTCCCTCCCTTCCCCCCACTGGCCCAGCTCCGCGCCCCTGCGGGGCCGCTAATTAAATGCAGAGCCGGGGGGGGGGGGGGCGGGGGGGGCGGCTCGCGGTTAACCCCTTCCTGCCGGGCCCTGGAGGGCTTCCCGGAGCTGAGGAGGGGAAGCGCCAAGGCCGGCTCAACTCCTCTCCGCCCCTGACTCGGGCCCTAGGACAAGCCCATTTGATGGACGGGTAGGTCGAGGCCAAGGGGCCAGCCCCGAGGTTCTAGGCAACACCCGATTAATCTCCAGATAGGAGGGCCAGAGCAAAGAAATAGCTGAGAGCAAAGGGAGATCCCGGGAGAAAGGCGGAGGGAGATGGAGGGAGAGAGAGCAGGGCGTGAGGGAGGGAAAGTCTGGTGGAGGAAGAAAGAAACAGCCAGAGACCCAGAGAGCATGAAACAAACTAGTTAAGAGACACCAGCTGGAAAAGGCAAGAGACCTCAGGGAGACAGGGAGAGAGGGAGACGTAAAAGTATTCTCAATGGGATTCTCAGTCCTTGGCTGGGGACTAGAACTAATTAGTCTTTGGTCTCCTTGGATGAAGAAAAAGGTGACCCTATACATATCTACAAGGAACCCAGAGTGACAATCTCCCAGGGCAGCACTGTTGGGACTGGTGGGGACAAGGTGGCCCTGAGAACCATGAGTACCTGTGGTGATAGGGGACTCACAGGCCACCTCAGGAGCTGGAGGCCCCCAGGGCAAGCTACCTGGCACCGACCCCTGGCCCTGGACTGGCTTGCCCACTGTTCACTGACCTCCGGCGGGGCCTTGTTGCCTGAACTGAGGGTCAACCCTGATCAGGGAGCTGTAGGTCACTCCAAGTCCCCACCGCGTCCTTATAGCTCTGGGTCAGGTGGAGAGGACCCAGACACAGCCATTCCCCTGCCTGGCTCCCCCTTCCCTCCACACACCGAGGATGACCACCGCCCTGGTGGGGCTGGGCCAACTGCAGATCTGAGAGGCGCCCAACATTTTTGGGGTGGGAACCACTGGAAAAATAGGTAATCTAATGTCAAGCCGTGGCAGGAGCTATGA